>NW_026975582.1:0-266463 GCF_030014295.1 Loxodonta africana
GCATAGAATGTTATCAGCGGAATTAGTAGTCTCCGGAGAGGCTGCCACTTGTCAGGGAGCTTCACCTGGCCAGGTCCGCCCGTGATGTAGCTCCCCAATCAATCACTACTCTCTGGACCTTCCAGATGGACTACCAGAACTTCTCTCCCCATGGGCAAGCCGTAGAGCCAGAGGCCTTCCCCCTTTGTTCTTTCGTCTCAAGGCCCTCTGTCAGGCACTCCAAGGTGTGAAGTGACAAGGGGGAGAAGGAAGAGATTTCAGAGAACGAAGACAAGCAGAGAGAGACAGAGAGAGGCAAGAGATGCTGAGTGGGGATGCCTTGCCTACTGATATCCTCAGGAAAGTGGGAAAGAGGTACCGGGCGTGCTCTGCCAATGCCCTGAAGCAGTCCGCACCAGGGGCTCCCTTGTGCCTGCGTAGCCTTTCCCGGGGTGTGCTCAAATCCTGTGGCCACTAGGGGTCATAGGTCACAATGGAGGGCCCTGTGTCATCTGCCTGGCGGGCCGGATCTCTGCCATTGGCTCAGTCTTGTCAGCAGGCCCATCCCAAGCTCCGCCCACTCTTGCGGTGGGGGGACTGTCTCTATGGTGATGGCAAAGAAGCCTTAGCCCCGCCCACCTGGCCTTGACTTCACCTACCTGGCCCTCTGACCCTCACTCAGACCTCTGTGTTGATAAAAATCAATGTCCGCCAGTGCCCAGGTGTCAGCATCTGGGATAAAGGATTCGGGACCTTGCCTGGGGCAGAAGGCAGCCTAGGTCAGCGGGTAGCTGGAAGTCTAGTGACTTGTGACACTGCTGCCAGTGACAAATGGTGACTCCCACACTCACATATCCCCTGGTGGCAGAATGCTAGTGATGGGTGGAGAAACATCGCTCCGGAGCACACGTTTAATGGGGCACCAGCCAAAGCAAAGGCCAGGGCCAGTAGTGGACGTCGTGGAGCTGAATGGCGAGCCAGTGAAGGGCCTAAGGATGTGTCGAACAGGTCATCCGTGTGCCCACGTCCATCAACCATTGCACTGCTGGGGCCCAGGCTGCCAGGATTTCGGCCTTGCCTTCGGAGCCCGGCCACATAGGCAGCCTTGCACCGGAGGCGGGGACGTGTAGACAGCAAAAATTTGGAAAGTGGCAGTGTTTCCTCGATTTCCCTGGCATCGGCCTTTTTGAGCGGCTTGCTTTTTTTCCTGGTAGGATAGGGCCCTGACGGAGAAAGGCAGGATTACGTGTGCAGGAAAGGTGTGTGTTGAGAGGTTGACGACGTTGAGACCATGTTGGGATCTTTAGTCCCAGGAAAGGCCCCTGGCGGGTGTGGGTCAATGTTCTCTACCCATCCCCCTTGGCGGGGGGAGGTTTTCACCATACAAAGCAGCAGCGCAATTATTCGTCGCCGGAGAGGTTGCATCTGCCCACAAGCTCCACCTGGCCAGGGTCCGCCCCTACTGTATTGCGCGTGTCAGTCAACAGAAGCTAAGACCTTCCAGAGAGACTACCTGCTATTTTCTACCCACGGGGAAGCAGTACAGCCGGAACCCTCCCCCGTTCCATCTCTAGGCTCTCTCTCAGGCCCCTCATACTTGTGATGTGTCTCAGGGGTAGAACGAAGAGATTCCTCTGAGTGAACACATACAGAGAGGCCACAGATGCTGAGGAAGGGCGCCTTGCCTAGTGATATCCTAGCGTAAGTGGAAAAGAGCTACCTGCCTGCTGTCCCGGTGTGTGGAACGTGTTCACATCAGGGGTTGCCTACTGTGAAGTTATTCCCTGGGTGCCCTCGATTTTGTGGCCAAAGACGCAAGGGGCCGTTGTCTGTCCATGGGTAAAATGGAGGGCTCTGCGGAACTGGCCGGTTAGGCTGGACCTCTCCTATTGGCTGAGTGTTTGTGACTCGTCCCCGTCAGAAGTTCCGCCCAGCCTTGCGGTGGCTGTCACCATGGTGATTGGGAAAGAAGCCTTAGGCCCCACACTCAGCCTTCACCTGGTCTACCTGGCCTCTTTCCCCTCATCTAGACCGCTGTGTGGATGAAAGAAAGGATGTCGGCCAGTGAGCACGTGTCCTGATTTCCTTGGAAGGATTAGGCTCCTTGCCTGGGCAGAAGACAGCCAAGGTCAGCCTGAGCCTAGACACCTAGTGACCTGTGACACTGCAGCCAGTGATAGATGTTGATGTCCACGCTCAGGTATCCGCAGGTGGCGGATTCAGTGTGGTGGGAAGAGAAGTGGAAGTAGAGATGACACACTCACGAGGGCACGGGTCAAAGGTCAGGGAAAATAGCTGAGGTCGTGGAGCTCTAGCGGAGCCAGTCTAGGGCCCAGGCCTCCCTGCCGTACGAGGCAAAGAGGTGATCCATCTGCCGCCATCCGTAGACTGTGGACGGCTGGGGCCCTGGATGCCCGGATTTCGGCCTTGTCTACCGAGAAGTGACGCACATGCAGTGTGCCACCGGAGGCTGTGGAGCAGCAGAGGGCAAAATCTTGAAAATGGGGGCTTCAGTTGACTTTGCCTGTGCTCTCCTTTGGCTGAGTGACATGGTGTGTTTCCTAGCAGGTGAAGACATTCGTGGAGAGAGGCGGTTTCCATGCGTGCAGGCAAAGTGTGTGCTGAGATGATGAGTTGCTGGAGACCAGGGTGGACTCTTCAGACCCAGAATAGGCCTCTGGCAGGTATGTGTCGATGTTTTCTGCCCATGGCACTCAGCCGGTTATTTGCATAGAATGTTATCAGCGGAATTAGTAGTCTCCGGAGAGGCTGCCACTTGTCAGGGAGCTTCACCTGGCCAGGTCCGCCCGTGATGTAGCTCCCCAATCAATCACTACTCTCTGGACCTTCCAGATGGACTACCAGAACTTCTCTCCCCATGGGCAAGCCGTAGAGCCAGAGGCCTTCCCCCTTTGTTCTTTCGTCTCAAGGCCCTCTGTCAGGCACTCCAAGGTGTGAAGTGACAAGGGGGAGAAGGAAGAGATTTCAGAGAACGAAGACAAGCAGAGAGAGACAGAGAGAGGCAAGAGATGCTGAGTGGGGATGCCTTGCCTACTGATATCCTCAGGAAAGTGGGAAAGAGGTACCGGGCGTGCTCTGCCAATGCCCTGAAGCAGTCCGCACCAGGGGCTCCCTTGTGCCTGCGTAGCCTTTCCCGGGGTGTGCTCAAATCCTGTGGCCACTAGGGGTCATAGGTCACAATGGAGGGCCCTGTGTCATCTGCCTGGCGGGCCGGATCTCTGCCATTGGCTCAGTCTTGTCAGCAGGCCCATCCCAAGCTCCGCCCACTCTTGCGGTGGGGGGACTGTCTCTATGGTGATGGCAAAGAAGCCTTAGCCCCGCCCACCTGGCCTTGACTTCACCTACCTGGCCCTCTGACCCTCACTCAGACCTCTGTGTTGATAAAAATCAATGTCCGCCAGTGCCCAGGTGTCAGCATCTGGGATAAAGGATTCGGGACCTTGCCTGGGGCAGAAGGCAGCCTAGGTCAGCGGGTAGCTGGAAGTCTAGTGACTTGTGACACTGCTGCCAGTGACAAATGGTGACTCCCACACTCACATATCCCCTGGTGGCAGAATGCTAGTGATGGGTGGAGAAACATCGCTCCGGAGCACACGTTTAATGGGGCACCAGCCAAAGCAAAGGCCAGGGCCAGTAGTGGACGTCGTGGAGCTGAATGGCGAGCCAGTGAAGGGCCTAAGGATGTGGCGAACAGGTCATCCGTGTGCCCACGTCCATCAACCATTGCACTGCTGGGGCCCAGGCTGCCAGGATTTCGGCCTTGCCTTCGGAGCCCGGCCACATAGGCAGCCTTGCACCGGAGGCGGGGACGTGTAGACAGCAAAAATTTGGAAAGTGGCAGTGTTTCCTCGATTTCCCTGGCATCGGCCTTTTTGAGCGCCTTGCTTTTTTTCCTGGTAGGATAGGGCCCTGACGGAGAAAGGCAGGATTACGTGTGCAGGAAAGGTGTGTGTTGAGAGGTTGACGACGTTGAGACCATGTTGGGATCTTTAGTCCCAGGAAAGGCCCCTGGCGGGTGTGGGTCAATGTTCTCTACCCATCCCCCTTGGCGGGGGGAGGTTTTCACCATACAAAGCAGCAGCGCAATTATTCGTCGCCGGAGAGGTTGCATCTGCCCACAAGCTCCACCTGGCCAGGGTCCGCCCCTACTGTATTGCGCGTGTCAGTCAACAGAAGCTAAGACCTTCCAGAGAGACTACCTGCTATTTTCTACCCACGGGGAAGCAGTACAGCCGGAACCCTCCCCCGTTCCATCTCTAGGCTCTCTCTCAGGCCCCTCATACTTGTGATGTGTCTCAGGGGTAGAACGAAGAGATTCCTCTGAGTGAACACATACAGAGAGGCCACAGATGCTGAGGAAGGGCGCCTTGCCTAGTGATATCCTAGCGTAAGTGGAAAAGAGCTACCTGCCTGCTGTCCCGGTGTGTGGAACGTGTTCACATCAGGGGTTGCCTACTGTGAAGTTATTCCCTGGGTGCCCTCGATTTTGTGGCCAAAGACGCAAGGGGCCGTTGTCTGTCCATGGGTAAAATGGAGGGCTCTGCGGAACTGGCCGGTTAGGCTGGACCTCTCCTATTGGCTGAGTGTTTGTGACTCGTCCCCGTCAGAAGTTCCGCCCAGCCTTGCGGTGGCTGTCACCATGGTGATTGGGAAAGAAGCCTTAGGCCCCACACTCAGCCTTCACCTGGTCTACCTGGCCTCTTTCCCCTCATCTAGACCGCTGTGTGGATGAAAGAAAGGATGTCGGCCAGTGAGCACGTGTCCTGATTTCCTTGGAAGGATTAGGCTCCTTGCCTGGGCAGAAGACAGCCAAGGTCAGCCTGAGCCTAGACACCTAGTGACCTGTGACACTGCAGCCAGTGATAGATGTTGATGTCCACGCTCAGGTATCCGCAGGTGGCGGATTCAGTGTGGTGGGAAGAGAAGTGGAAGTAGAGATGACACACTCACGAGGGCACGGGTCAAAGGTCAGGGAAAATAGCTGAGGTCGTGGAGCTCTAGCGGAGCCAGTCTAGGGCCCAGGCCTCCCTGCCGTACGAGGCAAAGAGGTGATCCATCTGCCGCCATCCGTAGACTGTGGACGGCTGGGGCCCTGGATGCCCGGATTTCGGCCTTGTCTACCGAGAAGTGACGCACATGCAGTGTGCCACCGGAGGCTGTGGAGCAGCAGAGGGCAAAATCTTGAAAATGGGGGCTTCAGTTGACTTTGCCTGTGCTCTCCTTTGGCTGAGTGACATGGTGTGTTTCCTAGCAGGTGAAGACATTCGTGGAGAGAGGCGGTTTCCATGCGTGCAGGCAAAGTGTGTGCTGAGATGATGAGTTGCTGGAGACCAGGGTGGACTCTTCAGACCCAGAATAGGCCTCTGGCAGGTATGTGTCGATGTTTTCTGCCCATGGCACTCAGCCGGTTATTTGCATAGAATGTTATCAGCGGAATTAGTAGTCTCCGGAGAGGCTGCCACTTGTCAGGGAGCTTCACCTGGCCAGGTCCGCCCGTGATGTAGCTCCCCAATCAATCACTACTCTCTGGACCTTCCAGATGGACTACCAGAACTTCTCTCCCCATGGGCAAGCCGTAGAGCCAGAGGCCTTCCCCCTTTGTTCTTTCGTCTCAAGGCCCTCTGTCAGGCACTCCAAGGTGTGAAGTGACAAGGGGGAGAAGGAAGAGATTTCAGAGAACGAAGACAAGCAGAGAGAGACAGAGAGAGGCAAGAGATGCTGAGTGGGGATGCCTTGCCTACTGATATCCTCAGGAAAGTGGGAAAGAGGTACCGGGCGTGCTCTGCCAATGCCCTGAAGCAGTCCGCACCAGGGGCTCCCTTGTGCCTGCGTAGCCTTTCCCGGGGTGTGCTCAAATCCTGTGGCCACTAGGGGTCATAGGTCACAATGGAGGGCCCTGTGTCATCTGCCTGGCGGGCCGGATCTCTGCCATTGGCTCAGTCTTGTCAGCAGGCCCATCCCAAGCTCCGCCCACTCTTGCGGTGGGGGGACTGTCTCTATGGTGATGGCAAAGAAGCCTTAGCCCCGCCCACCTGGCCTTGACTTCACCTACCTGGCCCTCTGACCCTCACTCAGACCTCTGTGTTGATAAAAATCAATGTCCGCCAGTGCCCAGGTGTCAGCATCTGGGATAAAGGATTCGGGACCTTGCCTGGGGCAGAAGGCAGCCTAGGTCAGCGGGTAGCTGGAAGTCTAGTGACTTGTGACACTGCTGCCAGTGACAAATGGTGACTCCCACACTCACATATCCCCTGGTGGCAGAATGCTAGTGATGGGTGGAGAAACATCGCTCCGGAGCACACGTTTAATGGGGCACCAGCCAAAGCAAAGGCCAGGGCCAGTAGTGGACGTCGTGGAGCTGAATGGCGAGCCAGTGAAGGGCCTAAGGATGTGGCGAACAGGTCATCCGTGTGCCCACGTCCATCAACCATTGCACTGCTGGGGCCCAGGCTGCCAGGATTTCGGCCTTGCCTTCGGAGCCCGGCCACATAGGCAGCCTTGCACCGGAGGCGGGGACGTGTAGACAGCAAAAATTTGGAAAGTGGCAGTGTTTCCTCGATTTCCCTGGCATCGGCCTTTTTGAGCGGCTTGCTTTTTTTCCTGGTAGGATAGGGCCCTGACGGAGAAAGGCAGGATTACGTGTGCAGGAAAGGTGTGTGTTGAGAGGTTGACGACGTTGAGACCATGTTGGGATCTTTAGTCCCAGGAAAGGCCCCTGGCGGGTGTGGGTCAATGTTCTCTACCCATCCCCCTTGGCGGGGGGAGGTTTTCACCATACAAAGCAGCAGCGCAATTATTCGTCGCCGGAGAGGTTGCATCTGCCCACAAGCTCCACCTGGCCAGGGTCCGCCCCTACTGTATTGCGCGTGTCAGTCAACAGAAGCTAAGACCTTCCAGAGAGACTACCTGCTATTTTCTACCCACGGGGAAGCAGTACAGCCGGAACCCTCCCCCGTTCCATCTCTAGGCTCTCTCTCAGGCCCCTCATACTTGTGATGTGTCTCAGGGGTAGAACGAAGAGATTCCTCTGAGTGAACACATACAGAGAGGCCACAGATGCTGAGGAAGGGCGCCTTGCCTAGTGATATCCTAGCGTAAGTGGAAAAGAGCTACCTGCCTGCTGTCCCGGTGTGTGGAACGTGTTCACATCAGGGGTTGCCTACTGTGAAGTTATTCCCTGGGTGCCCTCGATTTTGTGGCCAAAGACGCAAGGGGCCGTTGTCTGTCCATGGGTAAAATGGAGGGCTCTGCGGAACTGGCCGGTTAGGCTGGACCTCTCCTATTGGCTGAGTGTTTGTGACTCGTCCCCGTCAGAAGTTCCGCCCAGCCTTGCGGTGGCTGTCACCATGGTGATTGGGAAAGAAGCCTTAGGCCCCACACTCAGCCTTCACCTGGTCTACCTGGCCTCTTTCCCCTCATCTAGACCGCTGTGTGGATGAAAGAAAGGATGTCGGCCAGTGAGCACGTGTCCTGATTTCCTTGGAAGGATTAGGCTCCTTGCCTGGGCAGAAGACAGCCAAGGTCAGCCTGAGCCTAGACACCTAGTGACCTGTGACACTGCAGCCAGTGATAGATGTTGATGTCCACGCTCAGGTATCCGCAGGTGGCGGATTCAGTGTGGTGGGAAGAGAAGTGGAAGTAGAGATGACACACTCACGAGGGCACGGGTCAAAGGTCAGGGAAAATAGCTGAGGTCGTGGAGCTCTAGCGGAGCCAGTCTAGGGCCCAGGCCTCCCTGCCGTACGAGGCAAAGAGGTGATCCATCTGCCGCCATCCGTAGACTGTGGACGGCTGGGGCCCTGGATGCCCGGATTTCGGCCTTGTCTACCGAGAAGTGACGCACATGCAGTGTGCCACCGGAGGCTGTGGAGCAGCAGAGGGCAAAATCTTGAAAATGGGGGCTTCAGTTGACTTTGCCTGTGCTCTCCTTTGGCTGAGTGACATGGTGTGTTTCCTAGCAGGTGAAGACATTCGTGGAGAGAGGCGGTTTCCATGCGTGCAGGCAAAGTGTGTGCTGAGATGATGAGTTGCTGGAGACCAGGGTGGACTCTTCAGACCCAGAATAGGCCTCTGGCAGGTATGTGTCGATGTTTTCTGCCCATGGCACTCAGCCGGTTATTTGCATAGAATGTTATCAGCGGAATTAGTAGTCTCCGGAGAGGCTGCCACTTGTCAGGGAGCTTCACCTGGCCAGGTCCGCCCGTGATGTAGCTCCCCAATCAATCACTACTCTCTGGACCTTCCAGATGGACTACCAGAACTTCTCTCCCCATGGGCAAGCCGTAGAGCCAGAGGCCTTCCCCCTTTGTTCTTTCGTCTCAAGGCCCTCTGTCAGGCACTCCAAGGTGTGAAGTGACAAGGGGGAGAAGGAAGAGATTTCAGAGAACGAAGACAAGCAGAGAGAGACAGAGAGAGGCAAGAGATGCTGAGTGGGGATGCCTTGCCTACTGATATCCTCAGGAAAGTGGGAAAGAGGTACCTGGCGTGCTCTGCCAATGCCCTGAAGCAGTCCGCACCAGGGGCTCCCTTGTGCCTGCGTAGCCTTTCCCGGGGTGTGCTCAAATCCTGTGGCCACTAGGGGTCATAGGTCACAATGGAGGGCCCTGTGTCATCTGCCTGGCGGGCCGGATCTCTGCCATTGGCTCAGTCTTGTCAGCAGGCCCATCCCAAGCTCCGCCCACTCTTGCGGTGGGGGGACTGTCTCTATGGTGATGGCAAAGAAGCCTTAGCCCCGCCCACCTGGCCTTGACTTCACCTACCTGGCCCTCTGACCCTCACTCAGACCTCTGTGTTGATAAAAATCAATGTCCGCCAGTGCCCAGGTGTCAGCATCTGGGATAAAGGATTCGGGACCTTGCCTGGGGCAGAAGGCAGCCTAGGTCAGCGGGTAGCTGGAAGTCTAGTGACTTGTGACACTGCTGCCAGTGACAAATGGTGACTCCCACACTCACATATCCCCTGGTGGCAGAATGCTAGTGATGGGTGGAGAAACATCGCTCCGGAGCACACGTTTAATGGGGCACCAGCCAAAGCAAAGGCCAGGGCCAGTAGTGGACGTCGTGGAGCTGAATGGCGAGCCAGTGAAGGGCCTAAGGATGTGGCGAACAGGTCATCCGTGTGCCCACGTCCATCAACCATTGCACTGCTGGGGCCCAGGCTGCCAGGATTTCGGCCTTGCCTTCGGAGCCCGGCCACATAGGCAGCCTTGCACCGGAGGCGGGGACGTGTAGACAGCAAAAATTTGGAAAGTGGCAGTGTTTCCTCGATTTCCCTGGCATCGGCCTTTTTGAGCGGCTTGCTTTTTTTCCTGGTAGGATAGGGCCCTGACGGAGAAAGGCAGGATTACGTGTGCAGGAAAGGTGTGTGTTGAGAGGTTGACGACGTTGAGACCATGTTGGGATCTTTAGTCCCAGGAAAGGCCCCTGGCGGGTGTGGGTCAATGTTCTCTACCCATCCCCCTTGGCGGGGGGAGGTTTTCACCATACAAAGCAGCAGCGCAATTATTCGTCGCCGGAGAGGTTGCATCTGCCCACAAGCTCCACCTGGCCAGGGTCCGCCCCTACTGTATTGCGCGTGTCAGTCAACAGAAGCTAAGACCTTCCAGAGAGACTACCTGCTATTTTCTACCCACGGGGAAGCAGTACAGCCGGAACCCTCCCCCGTTCCATCTCTAGGCTCTCTCTCAGGCCCCTCATACTTGTGATGTGTCTCAGGGGTAGAACGAAGAGATTCCTCTGAGTGAACACATACAGAGAGGCCACAGATGCTGAGGAAGGGCGCCTTGCCTAGTGATATCCTAGCGTAAGTGGAAAAGAGCTACCTGCCTGCTGTCCCGGTGTGTGGAACGTGTTCACATCAGGGGTTGCCTACTGTGAAGTTATTCCCTGGGTGCCCTCGATTTTGTGGCCAAAGACGCAAGGGGCCGTTGTCTGTCCATGGGTAAAATGGAGGGCTCTGCGGAACTGGCCGGTTAGGCTGGACCTCTCCTATTGGCTGAGTGTTTGTGACTCGTCCCCGTCAGAAGTTCCGCCCAGCCTTGCGGTGGCTGTCACCATGGTGATTGGGAAAGAAGCCTTAGGCCCCACACTCAGCCTTCACCTGGTCTACCTGGCCTCTTTCCCCTCATCTAGACCGCTGTGTGGATGAAAGAAAGGATGTCGGCCAGTGAGCACGTGTCCTGATTTCCTTGGAAGGATTAGGCTCCTTGCCTGGGCAGAAGACAGCCAAGGTCAGCCTGAGCCTAGACACCTAGTGACCTGTGACACTGCAGCCAGTGATAGATGTTGATGTCCACGCTCAGGTATCCGCAGGTGGCGGATTCAGTGTGGTGGGAAGAGAAGTGGAAGTAGAGATGACACACTCACGAGGGCACGGGTCAAAGGTCAGGGAAAATAGCTGAGGTCGTGGAGCTCTAGCGGAGCCAGTCTAGGGCCCAGGCCTCCCTGCCGTACGAGGCAAAGAGGTGATCCATCTGCCGCCATCCGTAGACTGTGGACGGCTGGGGCCCTGGATGCCCGGATTTCGGCCTTGTCTACCGAGAAGTGACGCACATGCAGTGTGCCACCGGAGGCTGTGGAGCAGCAGAGGGCAAAATCTTGAAAATGGGGGCTTCAGTTGACTTTGCCTGTGCTCTCCTTTGGCTGAGTGACATGGTGTGTTTCCTAGCAGGTGAAGACATTCGTGGAGAGAAGCGGTTTCCATGCGTGCAGGCAAAGTGTGTGCTGAGATGATGAGTTGCTGGAGACCAGGGTGGACTCTTCAGACCCAGAATAGGCCTCTGGCAGGTATGTGTCGATGTTTTCTGCCCATGGCACTCAGCCGGTTATTTGCATAGAATGTTATCAGCGGAATTAGTAGTCTCCGGAGAGGCTGCCACTTGTCAGGGAGCTTCACCTGGCCAGGTCCGCCCGTGATGTAGCTCCCCAATCAATCACTACTCTCTGGACCTTCCAGATGGACTACCAGAACTTCTCTCCCCATGGGCAAGCCGTAGAGCCAGAGGCCTTCCCCCTTTGTTCTTTCGTCTCAAGGCCCTCTGTCAGGCACTCCAAGGTGTGAAGTGACAAGGGGGAGAAGGAAGAGATTTCAGAGAACGAAGACAAGCAGAGAGAGACAGAGAGAGGCAAGAGATGCTGAGTGGGGATGCCTTGCCTACTGATATCCTCAGGAAAGTGGGAAAGAGGTACCGGGCGTGCTCTGCCAATGCCCTGAAGCAGTCCGCACCAGGGGCTCCCTTGTGCCTGCGTAGCCTTTCCCGGGGTGTGCTCAAATCCTGTGGCCACTAGGGGTCATAGGTCACAATGGAGGGCCCTGTGTCATCTGCCTGGCGGGCCGGATCTCTGCCATTGGCTCAGTCTTGTCAGCAGGCCCATCCCAAGCTCCGCCCACTCTTGCGGTGGGGGGACTGTCTCTATGGTGATGGCAAAGAAGCCTTAGCCCCGCCCACCTGGCCTTGACTTCACCTACCTGGCCCTCTGACCCTCACTCAGACCTCTGTGTTGATAAAAATCAATGTCCGCCAGTGCCCAGGTGTCAGCATCTGGGATAAAGGATTCGGGACCTTGCCTGGGGCAGAAGGCAGCCTAGGTCAGCGGGTAGCTGGAAGTCTAGTGACTTGTGACACTGCTGCCAGTGACAAATGGTGACTCCCACACTCACATATCCCCTGGTGGCAGAATGCTAGTGATGGGTGGAGAAACATCGCTCCGGAGCACACGTTTAATGGGGCACCAGCCAAAGCAAAGGCCAGGGCCAGTAGTGGACGTCGTGGAGCTGAATGGCGAGCCAGTGAAGGGCCTAAGGATGTGGCGAACAGGTCATCCGTGTGCCCACGTCCATCAACCATTGCACTGCTGGGGCCCAGGCTGCCAGGATTTCGGCCTTGCCTTCGGAGCCCGGCCACATAGGCAGCCTTGCACCGGAGGCGGGGACGTGTAGACAGCAAAAATTTGGAAAGTGGCAGTGTTTCCTCGATTTCCCTGGCATCGGCCTTTTTGAGCGGCTTGCTTTTTTTCCTGGTAGGATAGGGCCCTGACGGAGAAAGGCAGGATTACGTGTGCAGGAAAGGTGTGTGTTGAGAGGTTGACGACGTTGAGACCATGTTGGGATCTTTAGTCCCAGGAAAGGCCCCTGGCGGGTGTGGGTCAATGTTCTCTACCCATCCCCCTTGGCGGGGGGAGGTTTTCACCATACAAAGCAGCAGCGCAATTATTCGTCGCCGGAGAGGTTGCATCTGCCCACAAGCTCCACCTGGCCAGGGTCCGCCCCTACTGTATTGCGCGTGTCAGTCAACAGAAGCTAAGACCTTCCAGAGAGACTACCTGCTATTTTCTACCCACGGGGAAGCAGTACAGCCGGAACCCTCCCCCGTTCCATCTCTAGGCTCTCTCTCAGGCCCCTCATACTTGTGATGTGTCTCAGGGGTAGAACGAAGAGATTCCTCTGAGTGAACACATACAGAGAGGCCACAGATGCTGAGGAAGGGCGCCTTGCCTAGTGATATCCTAGCGTAAGTGGAAAAGAGCTACCTGCCTGCTGTCCCGGTGTGTGGAACGTGTTCACATCAGGGGTTGCCTACTGTGAAGTTATTCCCTGGGTGCCCTCGATTTTGTGGCCAAAGACGCAAGGGGCCGTTGTCTGTCCATGGGTAAAATGGAGGGCTCTGCGGAACTGGCCGGTTAGGCTGGACCTCTCCTATTGGCTGAGTGTTTGTGACTCGTCCCCGTCAGAAGTTCCGCCCAGCCTTGCGGTGGCTGTCACCATGGTGATTGGGAAAGAAGCCTTAGGCCCCACACTCAGCCTTCACCTGGTCTACCTGGCCTCTTTCCCCTCATCTAGACCGCTGTGTGGATGAAAGAAAGGATGTCGGCCAGTGAGCACGTGTCCTGATTTCCTTGGAAGGATTAGGCTCCTTGCCTGGGCAGAAGACAGCCAAGGTCAGCCTGAGCCTAGACACCTAGTGACCTGTGACACTGCAGCCAGTGATAGATGTTGATGTCCACGCTCAGGTATCCGCAGGTGGCGGATTCAGTGTGGTGGGAAGAGAAGTGGAAGTAGAGATGACACACTCACGAGGGCACGGGTCAAAGGTCAGGGAAAATAGCTGAGGTCGTGGAGCTCTAGCGGAGCCAGTCTAGGGCCCAGGCCTCCCTGCCGTACGAGGCAAAGAGGTGATCCATCTGCCGCCATCCGTAGACTGTGGACGGCTGGGGCCCTGGATGCCCGGATTTCGGCCTTGTCTACCGAGAAGTGACGCACATGCAGTGTGCCACCGGAGGCTGTGGAGCAGCAGAGGGCAAAATCTTGAAAATGGGGGCTTCAGTTGACTTTGCCTGTGCTCTCCTTTGGCTGAGTGACATGGTGTGTTTCCTAGCAGGTGAAGACATTCGTGGAGAGAGGCGGTTTCCATGCGTGCAGGCAAAGTGTGTGCTGAGATGATGAGTTGCTGGAGACCAGGGTGGACTCTTCAGACCCAGAATAGGCCTCTGGCAGGTATGTGTCGATGTTTTCTGCCCATGGCACTCAGCCGGTTATTTGCATAGAATGTTATCAGCGGAATTAGTAGTCTCCGGAGAGGCTGCCACTTGTCAGGGAGCTTCACCTGGCCAGGTCCGCCCGTGATGTAGCTCCCCAATCAATCACTACTCTCTGGACCTTCCAGATGGACTACCAGAACTTCTCTCCCCATGGGCAAGCCGTAGAGCCAGAGGCCTTCCCCCTTTGTTCTTTCGTCTCAAGGCCCTCTGTCAGGCACTCCAAGGTGTGAAGTGACAAGGGGGAGAAGGAAGAGATTTCAGAGAACGAAGACAAGCAGAGAGAGACAGAGAGAGGCAAGAGATGCTGAGTGGGGATGCCTTGCCTACTGATATCCTCAGGAAAGTGGGAAAGAGGTACCGGGCGTGCTCTGCCAATGCCCTGAAGCAGTCCGCACCAGGGGCTCCCTTGTGCCTGCGTAGCCTTTCCCGGGGTGTGCTCAAATCCTGTGGCCACTAGGGGTCATAGGTCACAATGGAGGGCCCTGTGTCATCTGCCTGGCGGGCCGGATCTCTGCCATTGGCTCAGTCTTGTCAGCAGGCCCATCCCAAGCTCCGCCCACTCTTGCGGTGGGGGGACTGTCTCTATGGTGATGGCAAAGAAGCCTTAGCCCCGCCCACCTGGCCTTGACTTCACCTACCTGGCCCTCTGACCCTCACTCAGACCTCTGTGTTGATAAAAATCAATGTCCGCCAGTGCCCAGGTGTCAGCATCTGGGATAAAGGATTCGGGACCTTGCCTGGGGCAGAAGGCAGCCTAGGTCAGCGGGTAGCTGGAAGTCTAGTGACTTGTGACACTGCTGCCAGTGACAAATGGTGACTCCCACACTCACATATCCCCTGGTGGCAGAATGCTAGTGATGGGTGGAGAAACATCGCTCCGGAGCACACGTTTAATGGGGCACCAGCCAAAGCAAAGGCCAGGGCCAGTAGTGGACGTCGTGGAGCTGAATGGCGAGCCAGTGAAGGGCCTAAGGATGTGGCGAACAGGTCATCCGTGTGCCCACGTCCATCAACCATTGCACTGCTGGGGCCCAGGCTGCCAGGATTTCGGCCTTGCCTTCGGAGCCCGGCCACATAGGCAGCCTTGCACCGGAGGCGGGGACGTGTAGACAGCAAAAATTTGGAAAGTGGCAGTGTTTCCTCGATTTCCCTGGCATCGGCCTTTTTGAGCGGCTTGCTTTTTTTCCTGGTAGGATAGGGCCCTGACGGAGAAAGGCAGGATTACGTGTGCAGGAAAGGTGTGTGTTGAGAGGTTGACGACGTTGAGACCATGTTGGGATCTTTAGTCCCAGGAAAGGCCCCTGGCGGGTGTGGGTCAATGTTCTCTACCCATCCCCCTTGGCGGGGGGAGGTTTTCACCATACAAAGCAGCAGCGCAATTATTCGTCGCCGGAGAGGTTGCATCTGCCCACAAGCTCCACCTGGCCAGGGTCCGCCCCTACTGTATTGCGCGTGTCAGTCAACAGAAGCTAAGACCTTCCAGAGAGACTACCTGCTATTTTCTACCCACGGGGAAGCAGTACAGCCGGAACCCTCCCCCGTTCCATCTCTAGGCTCTCTCTCAGGCCCCTCATACTTGTGATGTGTCTCAGGGGTAGAACGAAGAGATTCCTCTGAGTGAACACATACAGAGAGGCCACAGATGCTGAGGAAGGGCGCCTTGCCTAGTGATATCCTAGCGTAAGTGGAAAAGAGCTACCTGCCTGCTGTCCCGGTGTGTGGAACGTGTTCACATCAGGGGTTGCCTACTGTGAAGTTATTCCCTGGGTGCCCTCGATTTTGTGGCCAAAGACGCAAGGGGCCGTTGTCTGTCCATGGGTAAAATGGAGGGCTCTGCGGAACTGGCCGGTTAGGCTGGACCTCTCCTATTGGCTGAGTGTTTGTGACTCGTCCCCGTCAGAAGTTCCGCCCAGCCTTGCGGTGGCTGTCACCATGGTGATTGGGAAAGAAGCCTTAGGCCCCACACTCAGCCTTCACCTGGTCTACCTGGCCTCTTTCCCCTCATCTAGACCGCTGTGTGGATGAAAGAAAGGATGTCGGCCAGTGAGCACGTGTCCTGATTTCCTTGGAAGGATTAGGCTCCTTGCCTGGGCAGAAGACAGCCAAGGTCAGCCTGAGCCTAGACACCTAGTGACCTGTGACACTGCAGCCAGTGATAGATGTTGATGTCCACGCTCAGGTATCCGCAGGTGGCGGATTCAGTGTGGTGGGAAGAGAAGTGGAAGTAGAGATGACACACTCACGAGGGCACGGGTCAAAGGTCAGGGAAAATAGCTGAGGTCGTGGAGCTCTAGCGGAGCCAGTCTAGGGCCCAGGCCTCCCTGCCGTACGAGGCAAAGAGGTGATCCATCTGCCGCCATCCGTAGACTGTGGACGGCTGGGGCCCTGGATGCCCGGATTTCGGCCTTGTCTACCGAGAAGTGACGCACATGCAGTGTGCCACCGGAGGCTGTGGAGCAGCAGAGGGCAAAATCTTGAAAATGGGGGCTTCAGTTGACTTTGCCTGTGCTCTCCTTTGGCTGAGTGACATGGTGTGTTTCCTAGCAGGTGAAGACATTCGTGGAGAGAGGCGGTTTCCATGCGTGCAGGCAAAGTGTGTGCTGAGATGATGAGTTGCTGGAGACCAGGGTGGACTCTTCAGACCCAGAATAGGCCTCTGGCAGGTATGTGTCGATGTTTTCTGCCCATGGCACTCAGCCGGTTATTTGCATAGAATGTTATCAGCGGAATTAGTAGTCTCCGGAGAGGCTGCCACTTGTCAGGGAGCTTCACCTGGCCAGGTCCGCCCGTGATGTAGCTCCCCAATCAATCACTACTCTCTGGACCTTCCAGATGGACTACCAGAACTTCTCTCCCCATGGGCAAGCCGTAGAGCCAGAGGCCTTCCCCCTTTGTTCTTTCGTCTCAAGGCCCTCTGTCAGGCACTCCAAGGTGTGAAGTGACAAGGGGGAGAAGGAAGAGATTTCAGAGAACGAAGACAAGCAGAGAGAGACAGAGAGAGGCAAGAGATGCTGAGTGGGGATGCCTTGCCTACTGATATCCTCAGGAAAGTGGGAAAGAGGTACCGGGCGTGCTCTGCCAATGCCCTGAAGCAGTCCGCACCAGGGGCTCCCTTGTGCCTGCGTAGCCTTTCCCGGGGTGTGCTCAAATCCTGTGGCCACTAGGGGTCATAGGTCACAATGGAGGGCCCTGTGTCATCTGCCTGGCGGGCCGGATCTCTGCCATTGGCTCAGTCTTGTCAGCAGGCCCATCCCAAGCTCCGCCCACTCTTGCGGTGGGGGGACTGTCTCTATGGTGATGGCAAAGAAGCCTTAGCCCCGCCCACCTGGCCTTGACTTCACCTACCTGGCCCTCTGACCCTCACTCAGACCTCTGTGTTGATAAAAATCAATGTCCGCCAGTGCCCAGGTGTCAGCATCTGGGATAAAGGATTCGGGACCTTGCCTGGGGCAGAAGGCAGCCTAGGTCAGCGGGTAGCTGGAAGTCTAGTGACTTGTGACACTGCTGCCAGTGACAAATGGTGACTCCCACACTCACATATCCCCTGGTGGCAGAATGCTAGTGATGGGTGGAGAAACATCGCTCCGGAGCACACGTTTAATGGGGCACCAGCCAAAGCAAAGGCCAGGGCCAGTAGTGGACGTCGTGGAGCTGAATGGCGAGCCAGTGAAGGGCCTAAGGATGTGGCGAACAGGTCATCCGTGTGCCCACGTCCATCAACCATTGCACTGCTGGGGCCCAGGCTGCCAGGATTTCGGCCTTGCCTTCGGAGCCCGGCCACATAGGCAGCCTTGCACCGGAGGCGGGGACGTGTAGACAGCAAAAATTTGGAAAGTGGCAGTGTTTCCTCGATTTCCCTGGCATCGGCCTTTTTGAGCGGCTTGCTTTTTTTCCTGGTAGGATAGGGCCCTGACGGAGAAAGGCAGGATTACGTGTGCAGGAAAGGTGTGTGTTGAGAGGTTGACGACGTT
This sequence comes from Loxodonta africana, assembly GCF_030014295.1. Lineage (NCBI taxonomy): Eukaryota > Metazoa > Chordata > Mammalia > Proboscidea > Elephantidae > Loxodonta > Loxodonta africana. The sequence goes on from NW_026975582.1 coordinate 17,507, forward strand.
GAGACCATGTTGGGATCTTTAGTCCCAGGAAAGGCCCCTGGCGGGTGTGGGTCAATGTTCTCTACCCATCCCCCTTGGCGGGGGGAGGTTTTCACCATACAAAGCAGCAGCGCAATTATTCGTCGCCGGAGAGGTTGCATCTGCCCACAAGCTCCACCTGGCCAGGGTCCGCCCCTACTGTATTGCGCGTGTCAGTCAACAGAAGCTAAGACCTTCCAGAGAGACTACCTGCTATTTTCTACCCACGGGGAAGCAGTACAGCCGGAACCCTCCCCCGTTCCATCTCTAGGCTCTCTCTCAGGCCCCTCATACTTGTGATGTGTCTCAGGGGTAGAACGAAGAGATTCCTCTGAGTGAACACATACAGAGAGGCCACAGATGCTGAGGAAGGGCGCCTTGCCTAGTGATATCCTAGCGTAAGTGGAAAAGAGCTACCTGCCTGCTGTCCCGGTGTGTGGAACGTGTTCACATCAGGGGTTGCCTACTGTGAAGTTATTCCCTGGGTGCCCTCGATTTTGTGGCCAAAGACGCAAGGGGCCGTTGTCTGTCCATGGGTAAAATGGAGGGCTCTGCGGAACTGGCCGGTTAGGCTGGACCTCTCCTATTGGCTGAGTGTTTGTGACTCGTCCCCGTCAGAAGTTCCGCCCAGCCTTGCGGTGGCTGTCACCATGGTGATTGGGAAAGAAGCCTTAGGCCCCACACTCAGCCTTCACCTGGTCTACCTGGCCTCTTTCCCCTCATCTAGACCGCTGTGTGGATGAAAGAAAGGATGTCGGCCAGTGAGCACGTGTCCTGATTTCCTTGGAAGGATTAGGCTCCTTGCCTGGGCAGAAGACAGCCAAGGTCAGCCTGAGCCTAGACACCTAGTGACCTGTGACACTGCAGCCAGTGATAGATGTTGATGTCCACGCTCAGGTATCCGCAGGTGGCGGATTCAGTGTGGTGGGAAGAGAAGTGGAAGTAGAGATGACACACTCACGAGGGCACGGGTCAAAGGTCAGGGAAAATAGCTGAGGTCGTGGAGCTCTAGCGGAGCCAGTCTAGGGCCCAGGCCTCCCTGCCGTACGAGGCAAAGAGGTGATCCATCTGCCGCCATCCGTAGACTGTGGACGGCTGGGGCCCTGGATGCCCGGATTTCGGCCTTGTCTACCGAGAAGTGACGCACATGCAGTGTGCCACCGGAGGCTGTGGAGCAGCAGAGGGCAAAATCTTGAAAATGGGGGCTTCAGTTGACTTTGCCTGTGCTCTCCTTTGGCTGAGTGACATGGTGTGTTTCCTAGCAGGTGAAGACATTCGTGGAGAGAGGCGGTTTCCATGCGTGCAGGCAAAGTGTGTGCTGAGATGATGAGTTGCTGGAGACCAGGGTGGACTCTTCAGACCCAGAATAGGCCTCTGGCAGGTATGTGTCGATGTTTTCTGCCCATGGCACTCAGCCGGTTATTTGCATAGAATGTTATCAGCGGAATTAGTAGTCTCCGGAGAGGCTGCCACTTGTCAGGGAGCTTCACCTGGCCAGGTCCGCCCGTGATGTAGCTCCCCAATCAATCACTACTCTCTGGACCTTCCAGATGGACTACCAGAACTTCTCTCCCCATGGGCAAGCCGTAGAGCCAGAGGCCTTCCCCCTTTGTTCTTTCGTCTCAAGGCCCTCTGTCAGGCACTCCAAGGTGTGAAGTGACAAGGGGGAGAAGGAAGAGATTTCAGAGAACGAAGACAAGCAGAGAGAGACAGAGAGAGGCAAGAGATGCTGAGTGGGGATGCCTTGCCTACTGATATCCTCAGGAAAGTGGGAAAGAGGTACCGGGCGTGCTCTGCCAATGCCCTGAAGCAGTCCGCACCAGGGGCTCCCTTGTGCCTGCGTAGCCTTTCCCGGGGTGTGCTCAAATCCTGTGGCCACTAGGGGTCATAGGTCACAATGGAGGGCCCTGTGTCATCTGCCTGGCGGGCCGGATCTCTGCCATTGGCTCAGTCTTGTCAGCAGGCCCATCCCAAGCTCCGCCCACTCTTGCGGTGGGGGGACTGTCTCTATGGTGATGGCAAAGAAGCCTTAGCCCCGCCCACCTGGCCTTGACTTCACCTACCTGGCCCTCTGACCCTCACTCAGACCTCTGTGTTGATAAAAATCAATGTCCGCCAGTGCCCAGGTGTCAGCATCTGGGATAAAGGATTCGGGACCTTGCCTGGGGCAGAAGGCAGCCTAGGTCAGCGGGTAGCTGGAAGTCTAGTGACTTGTGACACTGCTGCCAGTGACAAATGGTGACTCCCACACTCACATATCCCCTGGTGGCAGAATGCTAGTGATGGGTGGAGAAACATCGCTCCGGAGCACACGTTTAATGGGGCACCAGCCAAAGCAAAGGCCAGGGCCAGTAGTGGACGTCGTGGAGCTGAATGGCGAGCCAGTGAAGGGCCTAAGGATGTGGCGAACAGGTCATCCGTGTGCCCACGTCCATCAACCATTGCACTGCTGGGGCCCAGGCTGCCAGGATTTCGGCCTTGCCTTCGGAGCCCGGCCACATAGGCAGCCTTGCACCGGAGGCGGGGACGTGTAGACAGCAAAAATTTGGAAAGTGGCAGTGTTTCCTCGATTTCCCTGGCATCGGCCTTTTTGAGCGGCTTGCTTTTTTTCCTGGTAGGATAGGGCCCTGACGGAGAAAGGCAGGATTACGTGTGCAGGAAAGGTGTGTGTTGAGAGGTTGACGACGTTGAGACCATGTTGGGATCTTTAGTCCCAGGAAAGGCCCCTGGCGGGTGTGGGTCAATGTTCTCTACCCATCCCCCTTGGCGGGGGGAGGTTTTCACCATACAAAGCAGCAGCGCAATTATTCGTCGCCGGAGAGGTTGCATCTGCCCACAAGCTCCACCTGGCCAGGGTCCGCCCCTACTGTATTGCGCGTGTCAGTCAACAGAAGCTAAGACCTTCCAGAGAGACTACCTGCTATTTTCTACCCACGGGGAAGCAGTACAGCCGGAACCCTCCCCCGTTCCATCTCTAGGCTCTCTCTCAGGCCCCTCATACTTGTGATGTGTCTCAGGGGTAGAACGAAGAGATTCCTCTGAGTGAACACATACAGAGAGGCCACAGATGCTGAGGAAGGGCGCCTTGCCTAGTGATATCCTAGCGTAAGTGGAAAAGAGGTACCTGCCTGCTGTCCCGGTGTGTGGAACGTGTTCACATCAGGGGTTGCCTACTGTGAAGTTATTCCCTGGGTGCCCTCGATTTTGTGGCCAAAGACGCAAGGGGCCGTTGTCTGTCCATGGGTAAAATGGAGGGCTCTGCGGAACTGGCCGGTTAGGCTGGACCTCTCCTATTGGCTGAGTGTTTGTGACTCGTCCCCGTCAGAAGTTCCGCCCAGCCTTCCGGTGGCTGTCACCATGGTGATTGGGAAAGAAGCCTTAGGCCCCACACTCAGCCTTCACCTGGTCTACCTGGCCTCTTTCCCCTCATCTAGACCGCTGTGTGGATGAAAGAAAGGATGTCGGCCAGTGAGCACGTGTCCTGATTTCCTTGGAAGGATTAGGCTCCTTGCCTGGGCAGAAGACAGCCAAGGTCAGCCTGAGCCTAGACACCTAGTGACCTGTGACACTGCAGCCAGTGATAGATGTTGATGTCCACGCTCAGGTATCCGCAGGTGGCGGATTCAGTGTGGTGGGAAGAGAAGTGGAAGTAGAGATGACACACTCACGAGGGCACGGGTCAAAGGTCAGGGAAAATAGCTGAGGTCGTGGAGCTCTAGCGGAGCCAGTCTAGGGCCCAGGCCTCCCTGCCGTACGAGGCAAAGAGGTGATCCATCTGCCGCCATCCGTAGACTGTGGACGGCTGGGGCCCTGGATGCCCGGATTTCGGCCTTGTCTACCGAGAAGTGACGCACATGCAGTGTGCCACCGGAGGCTGTGGAGCAGCAGAGGGCAAAATCTTGAAAATGGGGGCTTCAGTTGACTTTGCCTGTGCTCTCCTTTGGCTGAGTGACATGGTGTGTTTCCTAGCAGGTGAAGACATTCGTGGAGAGAGGCGGTTTCCATGCGTGCAGGCAAAGTGTGTGCTGAGATGATGAGTTGCTGGAGACCAGGGTGGACTCTTCAGACCCAGAATAGGCCTCTGGCAGGTATGTGTCAATGTTTTCTGCCCATGGCACTCAGCCGGTTATTTGCATAGAATGTTATCAGCGGAATTAGTAGTCTCCGGAGAGGCTGCCACTTGTCAGGGAGCTCCACCTGGCCAGGTCCGCCCGTGATGTAGCTCCCCAATCAATCACTACTCTCTAGACCTTCCAGATGGACTACCAGAACTTCTCTCCCCATGGGCAAGCCGTAGAGCCAGAGGCCTTCCCCCTTTGTTCTTTCGTCTCAAGGCCCTCTGTCAGGCACTCCAAGGTGTGAAGTGACAAGGGGGAGAAGGAAGAGATTTCAGAGAACGAAGACAAGCAGAGAGAGACAGAGAGAGGCAAGAGATGCTGAGTGGGGATGCCTTGCCTACTGATATCCTCAGGAAAGTGGGAAAGAGGTACCTGGCGTGCTCTGCCAATGCCCTGAAGCAGTCCGCACCAGGGGCTCCCTTGTGCCTGCGTAGCCTTTCCCGGGGTGTGCTCAAATCCTGTGGCCACTAGGGGTCATAGGTCACAATGGAGGGCCCTGTGTCATCTGCCTGGCGGGCCGGATCTCTGCCATTGGCTCAGTCTTGTCAGCAGGCCCATCCCAAGCTCCGCCCACTCTTGCGGTGGGGGGACTGTCTCTATGGTGATGGCAAAGAAGCCTTAGCCCCGCCCACCTGGCCTTGACTTCACCTACCTGGCCCTCTGACCCTCACTCAGACCTCTGTGTTGATAAAAATCAATGTCCGCCAGTGCCCAGGTGTCAGCATCTGGGATAAAGGATTCGGGACCTTGCCTGGGGCAGAAGGCAGCCTAGGTCAGCGGGTAGCTGGAAGTCTAGTGACTTGTGACACTGCTGCCAGTGACAAATGGTGACTCCCACACTCACATATCCCCTGGTGGCAGAATGCTAGTGATGGGTGGAGAAACATCGCTCCGGAGCACACGTTTAATGGGGCACCAGCCAAAGCAAAGGCCAGGGCCAGTAGTGGACGTCGTGGAGCTGAATGGCGAGCCAGTGAAGGGCCCAAGAATGTGGCGAACAGGTCATCCGTGTGCCCACGTCCATCAACCATTGCACTGCTGGGGCGCAGGCTGCCAGGATTTCGGCCTTGCCTTCGGAGCCCGGCCACATAGGCAGCTTTGCACCGCAGGCGGGGACATGTAGACAGCAAAAATTTGGGAACTGGCAGTGTTTCCTCGATTTCCCTGGCATCGGCCTTTTTGAGCGGCTTGCTTTTTTTCCTGGTAGGATAGGGCCCTGACGGAGAAAGGCAGGATTACGTGTGCAGGAAAGGTGTGTGTTGAGAGGGTGACGACGTTGAGACCACGTTTGAATCTTTAGTCCCAAGACAGGCCCCTGGTGGGTGTGGGTCAATGATCTCTACCCATCCCCCTTGGCGGGGGGAGGTTTTCACCATACAAAGCAGCAGCGCAATTATTCGTCGCCGGAGAGGTTGCATCTGCCCACAAGCTCCACCTGGCCAGGGTCCGCCCCTACTGTATTGCGCGTGTCAGTCAACAGAAGCTAAGACCTTCCAGAGAGACTACCTGCTATTTTCTACCCACGGGGAAGCAGTACAGCCGGAACCCTCCCCCGTTCCATCTCTAGGCTCTCTCTCAGGCCCCTCATACTTGTGATGTGTCTCAGGGGTAGAACGAAGAGATTCCTCTGAGTGAACACATACAGAGAGGCCACAGATGCTGAGGAAAGGCGCCTTGCCTAGTGATATCCTAGCGTAAGTGGAAAAGAGGTACCTGCCTGCTGTCCCGGTGTGTCGAACGTGTTCACATCAGGAGTTGCCTACTGTGAAGTTATTCCCTGGGTGCCCTCGATTTTGTGGCCAAAGACGCAAGGGGCCGTTGTCTGTCCATGGGTAAAATGGAGGGCTCTGCGGAACTGGCCGGTTAGGCTGGACCTCTCCTATTGGCTGAGTGTTTGTGACTCGTCCCCATCAGAAGTTCCGCCCAGCCTTCCGGTGGCTGTCACCATGGTGATTGGGAAGGAAGCCTTAGGCCCCACACTCAGCCTTCACCTGGCCTACCTGGCCTCTTTCCCCTCATCTAGACCGCTGTGTGGATGAAAGAAAAGATGTCGGCCAGTGAGCACGTGTCCTGATTTCCTTGGAAGGATTAGGCTCCTTGCCTGGGCAGAAGACAGCCAAGGTCAGCCTGAGCCTAGACACCTAGTGACCTGTGACACTGCAGCCAGTGATAGATGTTGGTGTCCACGCTCAGGTATCCGCAGGTGGCGGATTCAGTGTGGTGGGAAGAGAAGTGGAAGTAGAGATGACACACTCACGAGGGCACGGGTCAAAGGTCAGGGAAAATAGCTGAGGTCGTGGAGCTCTAGCGGAGCCAGTCTAGGGCCCAGGCCTCCCTGCCGTACGAGGCAAAGAGGTGATCCATCTGCCGCCATCCGTAGACTGTGGACGGCTGGGGCCCTGGATGCCCGGATTTCGGCCTTGTCTACCGAGAAGTGACGCACATGCAGTGTGCCACCGGAGGCTGTGGAGCAGCAGAGGGCAAAATCTTGAAAATGGGGGCTTCAGTTGACTTTGCCTGTGCTCTCCTTTGGCTGAGTGACATGGTGTGTTTCCTAGCAGGTGAAGACATTCGTGGAGAGAGGCGGTTTCCATGCGTGCAGGCAAAGTGTGTGCTGAGATGATGAGTTGCTGGAGACCAGGGTGGACTCTTCAGACCCAGAATAGGCCTCTGGCAGGTATGTGTCAATGTTTTCTGCCCATGGCACTCAGCCGGTTATTTGCATAGAATGTTATCAGCGGAATGAGTAGTCTCCGGAGAGGCTGCCACTTGTCAGGGAGCTTCACCTGGCCAGGTCCGCCCGTGATGTAGCTCCCCAATCAATCACTACTCTCTAGACCTTCCAGATGGACTACCAGAACTTCTCTCCCCATGGGCAAGCCGTAGAGCCAGAGGCCTTCCCCCTTTGTTCTTTCGTCTCAAGGCCCTCTGTCAGGCACTCCAAGGTGTGAAGTGACAAGGGGGAGAAGGAAGAGATTTCAGAGAACGAAGACAAGCAGAGAGAGACAGAGAGAGGCAAGAGATGCTGAGTGGGGATGCCTTGCCTACTGATATCCTCAGGAAAGTGGGAAAGAGGTACCTGGCGTGCTCTGCCAATGCCCTGAAGCAGTCCGCACCAGGGGCTCCCTTGTGCCTGCGTAGCCTTTCCCGGGGTGTGCTCAAATCCTGTGGCCACTAGGGGTCATAGGTCACAATGGAGGGCCCTGTGTCATCTGCCTGGCGGGCCGGATCTCTGCCATTGGCTCAGTCTTGTCAGCAGGCCCATCCCAAGCTCCGCCCACTCTTGCGGTGGGGGGACTGTCTCTATGGTGATGGCAAAGAAGCCTTAGCCCCGCCCACCTGGCCTTGACTTCACCTACCTGGCCCTCTGACCCTCACTCAGACCTCTGTGTTGATAAAAATCAATGTCCGCCAGTGCCCAGGTGTCAGCATCTGGGATAAAGGATTCGGGACCTTGCCTGGGGCAGAAGGCAGCCTAGGTCAGCGGGTAGCTGGAAGTCTAGTGACTTGTGACACTGCTGCCAGTGACAAATGGTGACTCCCACACTCACATATCCCCTGGTGGCAGAATGCTAGTGATGGGTGGAGAAACATCGCTCCGGAGCACACGTTTAATGGGGCACCAGCCAAAGCAAAGGCCAGGGCCAGTAGTGGACGTCGTGGAGCTGAATGGCGAGCCAGTGAAGGGCCCAAGGATGTGGCGAACAGGTCATCCGTGTGCCCACGTCCATCAACCATTGCACTGCTGGGGCGCAGGCTGCCAGGATTTCGGCCTTGCCTTCGGAGCCCGGCCACATAGGCAGCCTTGCACCGCAGGCGGGGACATGTAGACAGCAAAAATTTGGGAACTGGCAGTGTTTCCTCGATTTCCCTGGCATCGGCCTTTTTGAGCGGCTTGCTTTTGTTCCTGGTAGGATAGGGCCCTGACGGAGAAAGGCAGGATTACGTGTGCAGGAAAGGTGCGTGTTGAGAGGGTGACGACGTTGAGACCACGTTGGGATCTTTAGTCCCAGGAAAGGCCCCTGGCGGGTGTGGGTCAATGTTCTCTACCCATCCCCCTTGGCGGGGGGAGGTTTTCACCATACAAAGCAGCAGTGCAATTATTCGTCGCCGGAGAGGTTGCATCTGCCCACAAGCTCCACCTGGCCAGGGTCCGCCCCTACTGTATTGCGCGTGTCAGTCAACAGAAGCTAAGACCTTCCAGAGAGACTACCTGCTATTTTCTACCCACGGGGAAGCAGTACAGCCGGAACCCTCCCCCGTTCCATCTCTAGGCTCTCTCTCAGGCCCCTCATACTTGTGATGTGTCTCAGGGGTAGAACGAAGAGATTCCTCTGAGTGAACACATACAGAGAGGCCACAGATGCTGAGGAAGGGCGCCTTGCCTAGTGATATCCTAGCGTAAGTGGAAAAGAGCTACCTGCCTGCTGTCCCGGTGTGTGGAACGTGTTCACATCAGGGGTTGCCTACTGTGAAGTTATTCCCTGGGTGCCCTCGATTTTGTGGCCAAAGACGCAAGGGGCCATTGTCTGTCCATGGGTAAAATGCAGGGCTCTGCGGAACTGGCCGGTTAGGCTGGACCTCTCCTATTGGCTGAGTGTTTGTGACTCGTCCCCGTCAGAAGTTCCGCCCAGCCTTCCGGTGGCGGTCTCCATGGTGATTGGGAAAGAAGCCTTAGGCCCCACACTCAGCCTTCACCTGGCCTACCTGGCCTCTTTCCCCTCATCTAGACCGCTGTGTGGATGAAAGAAAGGATGTCGGCCAGTGAGCACGTGTCCTGATTTCCTTGGAAGGATTAGGCTCCTTGCCTGGGCAGAAGACAGCCAAAGTCAGCCTGAGCCTAGACACCTAGTGACCTGTGACACTGCAGCCAGGGATAGATGTTGATGTCCACGCTCAGGTATCCGCAGGTGGCGGATTCAGTGTGGTGGGAAGAGAAGTGGAAGTAGAGATGACACACTCACGAGGGCACGGGTCAAAGGTCAGGGAAAATAGCTGAGGTCGTGGAGCTCTAGCGGAGCCAGTCTAGGGCCCAGGCCTCCCTGCTGTACGAGGCAAAGAGGTGATCCATATGCCGCCATCCGTAGACTGTGGACGGCTGGGGCCCTGGATGCCCGGATTTCGGCCTTGTCTACCGAGAAGTGACGCACATGCAGTGTGCCACCGGAGGCTGTGGAGCAGCAGAGGGCAAAATCTTGAAAATGGGGGCTTCAGTTGACTTTGCCTGTGCTCTCCTTTGGCTGAGTGACATGGTGTGTTTCCTAGCAGGTGAAGACATTCGTGGAGAGAGGCGGTTTCCATGCGTGCAGGCAAAGTGTGTGCTGAGATGATGAGTTGCTGGAGACCAGGGTGAACTCTTCAGACCCAGAATAGGCCTCTGGCAGGTATGTGTCAATGTTTTCTGCCCATGGCACTCAGCCGGTTATTTGCATAGAATGTTATCAGCGGATTAGTAGTCTCCGGAGAGGCTGCCACTTGTCAGGGAGCTTCACCTGGCCAGGTCTGCCCGTGATGTAGCTCCCCAATCAATCACTACTCTCTGGACCTTCCAGATGGACTACCAGAACTTCTCTCCCCATGGGCAAGCAGTAGAGCCAGAGGCCTTCCCCCTATGTTCTTTCATCTCAAGGCCCTCTGTCAGGCACTCCAAGGTGTGAAGTGACAAGGGGGAGAAGGAAGAGATTTCAGAGAACGAAGACAAGCAGAGAGAGACAGAGAGAGGCAAGAGATGCTGAGTGGGGATGCCTTGCCTACTGATATCCTCAGGAAAGTGGGAAAGAGGTACCGGGCGTGCTCTGCCAATGCCCTGAAGCAATCCGCACCAGGGGCTCCCTTGTGCCTGCGTAGCCTTTCCCGGGGTGTGCTCAAATCCTGTGGCCACTAGGGGTCATAGGTCACAATGGAGGGCCCTGTGTCATCTGCCTGGCGGGCCGGATCTCTGCCATTGGCTCAGTCTTGTCAGCAGGCCCATCCCAAGCTCCGCCCACTCTTGCGGTGGGGGGACTGTCTCTATGGTGATGGCAAAGAAGCCTTAGCCCCGCCCACCTGGCCTTGACTTCACCTACCTGGCCCTCTGACCCTCACTCAGACCTCTGTGTTGATAAAAATCAATGTCCGCCAGTGCCCAGGTGTCAGCATCTGGGATAAAGGATTCGGGACCTTGCCTGGGGCAGAAGGCAGCCTAGGTCAGCGGGTAGCTGGAAGTCTAGTGACTTGTGACACTGCTGCCAGTGACAAATGGTGACTCCCACACTCACATATCCCCTGGTGGCAGAATGCTAGTGATGGGTGGAGAAACATCGCTCCGGAGCACACGTTTAATGGGGCACCAGCCAAAGCAAAGGCCAGGGCCAGTAGTGGACGTCGTGGAGCTGAATGGCGAGCCAGTGAAGGGCCCAAGGATCCCTCCTGTATGTGGCGAACAGGTCATCCGTGTCCCCACGTCCATCAACCATTGCACTGCTGGGGCCCAGGCTGCCAGGATTTCGGCCTTGCCTTCGGAGCCCGGCCACATAGGCAGCCTTGCACCGCAGGCGGGGACATGTAGACAGCAAAAATTTGGGAACTGGCAGTGTTTCCTCGATTTCCCTGGCATCGGCCTTTTTGAGCGGCTTGCTTTTTTTCCTGGTAGGATAGGGCCCTGACGGAGAAAGGCAGGATTACGTGTGCAGGAAAGGTGCGTGTTGAGTGGGTGACGACGTTGAGACCACGTTGGGATCTTTAGTCCCAGGAAAGGCCCCTGGCGGGTGTGGGTCAATGTTCTCTACCCATCCCCCTTGGCGGGGGGAGGTTTTCACCATACAAAGCAGCAGCGCAATTATTCGTCGCCGGAGAGGTTGCATCTGCCCACAAGCTCCACCTGGCCAGGGTCCGCCCCTACTGTATTGCGCGTGTCAGTCAACAGAAGCTAAGACCTTCCAGAGAGACTACCTGCTATTTTCTACCCACGGGGAAGCAGTACAGCCGGAACCCTCCCCCGTTCCATCTCTAGGCTCTCTCTCAGGCCCCTCATACTTGTGATGTGTCTCAGGGGTAGAACGAAGAGATTCCTCTGAGTGAACACATACAGAGAGGCCACAGATGCTGAGGAAGGGCGCCTTGCCTAGTGATATCCTAGCGTAAGTGGAAAAGAGGTACCTGCCTGCTGTCCCGGTGTGTGGAACGTGTTCACATCAGGGGTTGCCTACTGTGAAGTTATTCCCTGGGTGCCCTCGATTTTGTGGCCAAAGACGCAAGGGGCCGTTGTCTGTCCATGGGTAAAATGGAGGGCTCTGCGGAACTGGCCGGTTAGGCTGGACCTCTCCTATTGGCTGAGTGTTTGTGACTCGTCCCCGTCAGAAGTTCCGCCCAGCCTTCCGGTGGCTGTCACCATGGTGATTGGGAAGGAAGCCTTAGGCCCCACACTCAGCCTTCACCTGGCCTACCTGGCCTCTTTCCCCTCATCTAGACCGCTGTGTGGATGAAAGAAAGGATGTCGGCCAGTGAGCACGTGTCCTGATTTCCTTGGAAGGATTAGGCTCCTTGCCTGGGCAGAAGACAGCCAAGGTCAGCCTGAGCCTAGACACCTAGTGACCTGTGACACTGCAGCCAGGGATAGATGTTGATGTCCACGCTCAGGTATCCGCAGGTGGCGGATTCAGTGTGGTGGGAAGAGAAGTGGAAGTAGAGATGACACACTCACGAGGGCACGGGTCAAAGGTCAGGGAAAATAGCTGAGGTCGTGGAGCTCTAGCGGAGCCAGTCTAGGGCCCAGGCCTCCCTGCTGTACGAGGCAAAGAGGTGATCCATCTGCCGCCATCCGTAGACTGTGGACGGCTGGGGCCCTGGATGCCCGGATTTCGGCCTTGTCTACCGAGAAGTGACGCACATGCAGTGTGCCACCGGAGGCTGTGGAGCAGCAGAGGGCAAAATCTTGAAAATGGGGGCTTCAGTTGACTTTGCCTGTGCTCTCCTTTGGCTGAGTGACATGGTGTGTTTCCTAGCAGGTGAAGACATTCGTGGAGAGAGGCGGTTTCCATGCGTGCAGGCAAAGTGTGTGCTGAGATGATGAGTTGCTGGAGACCAGGGTGGACTCTTCAGACCCAGAATAGGCCTCTGGCAGGTATGTGTCAATGTTTTCTGCCCATGGCACTCAGCCGGTTATTTGCATAGAATGTTATCAGCGGAATTAGTAGTCTCCGGAGAGGCTGCCACTTGTCAGGGAGCTTCACCTGGCCAGGTCCGCCCGTGATGTAGCTCCCCAATCAATCACTACTCTCTAGACCTTCCAGATGGACTACCAGAACTTCTCTCCCCATGGGCAAGCCGTAGAGCCAGAGGCCTTCCCCCTTTGTTCTTTCGTCTCAAGGCCCTCTGTCAGGCACTCCAAGGTGTGAAGTGACAAGGGGGAGAAGGAAGAGATTTCAGAGAACGAAGACAAGCAGAGAGAGACAGAGAGAGGCAAGAGATGCTGAGTGGGGATGCCTTGCCTACTGATATCCTCAGGAAAGTGGGAAAGAGGTACCTGGCGTGCTCTGCCAATGCCCTGAAGCAGTCCGCACCAGGGGCTCCCTTGTGCCTGCGTAGCCTTTCCCGGGGTGTGCTCAAATCCTGTGGCCACTAGGGGTCATAGGTCACAATGGAGGGCCCTGTGTCATCTGCCTGGCGGGCCGGATCTCTGCCATTGGCTCAGTCTTGTCAGCAGGCCCATCCCAAGCTCCGCCCACTCTTGCGGTGGGGGGACTGTCTCTATGGTGATGGCAAAGAAGCCTTAGCCCCGCCCACCTGGCCTTGACTTCACCTACCTGGCCCTCTGACCCTCACTCAGACCTCTGTGTTGATAAAAATCAATGTCCGCCAGTGCCCAGGTGTCAGCATCTGGGATAAAGGATTCGGGACCTTGCCTGGGGCAGAAGGCAGCCTAGGTCAGCGGGTAGCTGGAAGTCTAGTGACTTGTGACACTGCTGCCAGTGACAAATGGTGACTCCCACACTCACATATCCCCTGGTGGCAGAATGCTAGTGATGGGTGGAGAAACATCGCTCCGGAGCACACGTTTAATGGGGCACCAGCCAAAGCAAAGGCCAGGGCCAGTAGTGGACGTCGTGGAGCTGAATGGCGAGCCAGTGAAGGGCCCAAGGATGTGGCGAACAGGTCGTCCGTGTCCCCACGTCCATCAACCATTGCACTGCTGGGGCCCAGGCTGCCAGGATTTCGGCCTTGCCTTCGGAGCCCGGCCACATAGGCAGCCTTGCACCGCAGGCGGGGACATGTAGACAGCAAAAATTTGGGAACTGGCAGTGTTTCCTCGATTTCCCTGGCATCGGCCTTTTTGAGCGGCTTGCTTTTTTTCCTGGTAGGATAGGGCCCTGACGGAGAAAGGCAGGATTACGTGTGCAGGAAAGGTGCGTGTTGAGTGGGTGACGACGTTGAGACCACGTTGGGATCTTTAGTCCCAGGAAAGGCCCCTGGCGGGTGTGGGTCAATGTTCTCTACCCATCCCCCTTGGCGGGGGGAGGTTTTCACCATACAAAGCAGCAGCGCAATTATTCGTCGCCGGAGAGGTTGCATCTGCCCACAAGCTCCACCTGGCCAGGGTCCGCCCCTACTGTATTGCGCGTGTCAGTCAACAGAAGCTAAGACCTTCCAGAGAGACTACCTGCTATTTTCTACCCACGGGGAAGCAGTACAGCCGGAACCCTCCCCCGTTCCATCTCTAGGCTCTCTCTCAGGCCCCTCATACTTGTGATGTGTCTCAGGGGTAGAACGAAGAGATTCCTCTGAGTGAACACATACAGAGAGGCCACAGATGCTGAGGAAGGGCGCCTTGCCTAGTGATATCCTAGCGTAAGTGGAAAAGAGGTACCTGCCTGCTGTCCCGGTGTGTGGAACGTGTTCACATCAGGGGTTGCCTACTGTGAAGTTATTCCCTGGGTGCCCTCGATTTTGTGGCCAAAGACGCAAGGGGCCGTTGTCTGTCCATGGGTAAAATGGAGGGCTCTGCGGAACTGGCCGGTTAGGCTGGACCTCTCCTATTGGCTGAGTGTTTGTGACTCGTCCCCGTCAGAAGTTCCGCCCAGCCTTCCGGTGGCTGTCACCATGGTGATTGGGAAGGAAGCCTTAGGCCCCACACTCAGCCTTCACCTGGCCTACCTGGCCTCTTTCCCCTCATCTAGACCGCTGTGTGGATGAAAGAAAGGATGTCGGCCAGTGAGCACGTGTCCTGATTTCCTTGGAAGGATTAGGCTCCTTGCCTGGGCAGAAGACAGCCAAGGTCAGCCTGAGCCTAGACACCTAGTGACCTGTGACACTGCAGCCAGTGATAGATGTTGATGTCCACGCTCAGGTATCCGCAGGTGGCGGATTCAGTGTGGTGGGAAGAGAAGTGGAAGTAGAGATGACACACTCACGAGGGCACGGGTCAAAGGTCAGGGAAAATAGCTGAGGTCGTGGAGCTCTAGCGGAGCCAGTCTAGGGCCCAGGCCTCCCTGCCGTACGAGGCAAAGAGGTGATCCATCTGCCGCCATCCGTAGACTGTGGACGGCTGGGGCCCTGGATGCCCGGATTTCGGCCTTGTCTACCGAGAAGTGACGCACATGCAGTGTGCCACCGGAGGCTGTGGAGCAGCAGAGGGCAAAATCTTGAAAATGGGGGCTTCAGTTGACTTTGCCTGTGCTCTCCTTTGGCTGAGTGACATGGTGTGTTTCCTAGCAGGTGAAGACATTCGTGGAGAGAGGCGGTTTCCATGCGTGCAGGCAAAGTGTGTGCTGAGATGATGAGTTGCTGGAGACCAGGGTGGACTCTTCAGACCCAGAATAGGCCTCTGGCAGGTATGTGTCAATGTTTTCTGCCCATGGCACTCAGCCGGTTATTTGCATAGAATGTTATCAGCGGAATTAGTAGTCTCCGGAGAGGCTGCCACTTGTCAGGGAGCTTCACCTGGCCAGGTCCGCCCGTGATGTAGCTCCCCAATCAATCACTACTCTCTAGACCTTCCAGATGGACTACCAGAACTTCTCTCCCCATGGGCAAGCCGTAGAGCCAGAGGCCTTCCCCCTTTGTTCTTTCGTCTCAAGGCCCTCTGTCAGGCACTCCAAGGTGTGAAGTGACAAGGGGGAGAAGGAAGAGATTTCAGAGAACGAAGACAAGCAGAGAGAGACAGAGAGAGGCAAGAGATGCTGAGTGGGGATGCCTTGCCTACTGATATCCTCAGGAAAGTGGGAAAGAGGTACCTGGCGTGCTCTGCCAATGCCCTGAAGCAGTCCGCACCAGGGGCTCCCTTGTGCCTGCGTAGCCTTTCCCGGGGTGTGCTCAAATCCTGTGGCCACTAGGGGTCATAGGTCACATTGGAAGGCCCTGTGTCATCTGCCTGGCGGGCCGGATCTCTGCCATTGGCTCAGTCTTGTCAGCAGGCCCATCCCAAGCTCCGCCCACTCTTGCGGTGGGGGGACTGTCTCTATGGTGATGGCAAAGAAGCCTTAGCCCCGCCCACCTGGCCTTGACTTCACCTACCTGGCCCTCTGACCCTCACTCAGACCTCTGTGTTGATAAAAATCAATGTCCGCCAGTGCCCAGGTGTCAGCATCTGGGATAAAGGATTCGGGACCTTGCCTGGGGCAGAAGGCAGCCTAGGTCAGCGGGTAGCTGGAAGTCTAGTGACTTGTGACACTGCTGCCAGTGACAAATGGTGACTCCCACACTCACATATCCCCTGGTGGCAGAATGCTAGTGATGGGTGGAGAAACATCGCTCCGGAGCACACGTTTAATGGGGCACCAGCCAAAGCAAAGGCCAGGGCCAGTAGTGGACGTCGTGGAGCTGAATGGCGAGCCAGTGAAGGGCCCGACGATGTGGCGAACAGGTCATCCGTGTGCCCACGTCCATCAACCATTGCACTGCTGGCGCGCAGGCTGCCAGGATTTCGGCCTTGCCTTCGGAGCCCGGCCACATAGGCAGCCTTGCACCGCAGGCGGGGACATGTAGACAGCAAAAATTTGGGAACTGGCAGTGTTTCCTCGATTTCCCTGGCATCGGCCTTTTTGAGCGGCTTGCTTTTTTTCCTGGTAGGATAGGGCCCTGACGGAGAAAGGCAGGATTACGTGTGCAGGAAAGGTGCGTGTTGAGAGGGTGACGACGTTGAGACCACGTTGGGATCTTTAGTCCCAGGAAAGGCCCCTGGCGGGTGTGGGTCAATGTTCTCTACCCATCCCCCTTGGCGGGGGGAGGTTTTCACCATACAAAGCAGCAGCGCAATTATTCGTCGCCGGAGAGGTTGCATCTGCCCACAAGCTCCACCTGGCCAGGGTCCGCCCCTACTGTATTGCGCGTGTCAGTCAACAGAAGCTAAGACCTTCCAGAGAGACTACCTGCTATTTTCTACCCACGGGGAAGCAGTACAGCCGGAACCCTCCCCCGTTCCATCTCTAGGCTCTCTCTCAGGCCCCTCATACTTGTGATGTGTCTCAGGGGTAGAACGAAGAGATTCCTCTGAGTGAACACATACAGAGAGGCCACAGATGCTGAGGAAGGGCGCCTTGCCTAGTGATATCCTAGCGTAAGTGGAAAAGAGGTACCTGCCTGCTGTCCCGGTGTGTGGAACGTGTTCACATCAGGGGTTGCCTACTGTGAAGTTATTCCCTGGGTGCCCTCGATTTTGTGGCCAAAGACGCAAGGGGCCGTTGTCTGTCCATGGGTAAAATGGAGGGCTCTGCGGAACTGGCCGGTTAGGCTGGACCTCTCCTATTGGCTGAGTGTTTGTGACTCGTCCCCGTCAGAAGTTCCGCCCAGCCTTCCGGTGGCGGTCACCATGGTGATTGGGAAAGAAGCCTTAGGCCCCACACTCAGCCTTCACCTGGCCTACCTGGCCTCTTTCCCCTCATCTAGACCGCTGTGTGGATGAAAGAAAGGATGTCGGCCAGTGAGCACGTGTCCTGATTTCCTTGGAAGGATTAGGTTCCTTGCCTGGGCAGAAGACAGCCAAAGTCAGCCTGAGCCTAGACACCTAGTGACCTGTGACACTGCAGCCAGGGATAGATGTTGATGTCCACGCTCAGGTATCCGCAGGTGGCGGATTCAGTGTGGTGGGAAGAGAAGTGGAAGTAGAGATGACACACTCACGAGGGCACGGGTCAAAGGTCAGGGAAAATAGCTGAGGTCGTGGAGCTCTAGCGGAGCCAGTCTAGGGCCCAGGCCTCCCTGCCGTACGAGGCAAAGAGGTGATCCATCTGCCGCCATCCGTAGACTGTGGACGGCTGGGGCCCTGGATGCCCGGATTTCGGCCTTGTCTACCGAGAAGTGACGCACATGCAGTGTGCCACCGGAGGCTGTGGAGCAGCAGAGGGCAAAATCTTGAAAATGGGGGCTTCAGTTGACTTTGCCTGTGCTCTCCTTTGGCTGAGTGACATGGTGTGTTTCCTAGCAGGTGAAGACATTCGTGGAGAGAGGCGGTTTCCATGCGTGCAGGCAAAGTGTGTGCTGAGATGATGAGTTGCTGGAGACCAGGGTGGACTCTTCAGACCCAGAATAGGCCTCTGGCAGGTATGTGTCAATGTTTTCTGCCCATGGCACTCAGCCGGTTATTTGCATAGAATGTTATCAGCGGAATTAGTAGTCTCCGGAGAGGCTGCCACTTGTCAGGGAGCTTCACCTGGCCAGGTCCGCCCGTGATGTAGCTCCCCAATCAATCACTACTCTCTAGACCTTCCAGATGGACTACCAGAACTTCTCTCCCCATGGGCAAGCCGTAGAGCCAGAGGCCTTCCCCCTTTGTTCTTTCGTCTCAAGGCCCTCTGTCAGGCACTCCAAGGTGTGAAGTGACAAGGGGGAGAAGGAAGAGATTTCAGAGAACGAAGACAAGCAGAGAGAGACAGAGAGAGGCAAGAGATGCTGAGTGGGGATGCCTTGCCTACTGATATCCTCAGGAAAGTGGGAAAGAGGTACCTGGCGTGCTCTGCCAATGCCCTGAAGCAGTCCGCACCAGGGGCTCCCTTGTGCCTGCGTAGCCTTTCCCGGGGTGTGCTCAAATCCTGTGGCCACTAGGGGTCATAGGTCACAATGGAGGGCCCTGTGTCATCTGCCTGGCGGGCCGGATCTCTGCCATTGGCTCAGTCTTGTCAGCAGGCCCATCCCAAGCTCCGCCCACTCTTGCGGTGGGGGGACTGTCTCTATGGTGATGGCAAAGAAGCCTTAGCCCCGCCCACCTGGCCTTGACTTCACCTACCTGGCCCTCTGACCCTCACTCAGACCTCTGTGTTGATAAAAATCAATGTCCGCCAGTGCCCAGGTGTCAGCATCTGGGATAAAGGATTCGGGACCTTGCCTGGGGCAGAAGGCAGCCTAGGTCAGCGGGTAGCTGGAAGTCTAGTGACTTGTGACACTGCTGCCAGTGACAAATGGTGACTCCCACACTCACATATCCCCTGGTGGCAGAATGCTAGTGATGGGTGGAGAAACATCGCTCCGGAGCACACGTTTAATGGGGCACCAGCCAAAGCAAAGGCCAGGGCCAGTAGTGGACGTCGTGGAGCTGAATGGCGAGCCAGTGAAGGGCCCAAGGATGTGGCGAACAGGTCGTCCGTGTCCCCACGTCCATCAACCATTGCACTGCTGGGGCCCAGGCTGCCAGGATTTCGGCCTTGCCTTCGGAGCCCGGCCACCTAGGCAGCCTTGCACCGGAGGCGGGGACGTGTAGACAGCAAAAATTTGGAAAGTGGCAGTGTTTCCTCGATTTCCCTGGCATCGGCCTTTTTGAGCGGCTTGCTTTTTTTCCTGGTAGGATAGGGCCCTGACGGAGAAAGGCAGGATTACGTGTGCAGGAAAGGTGTGTGTTGAGAGGGTGACGACGTTGAGACCATGTTGGGATCTTTAGTCCCAGGAAAGGCCCCTGGCGGGTGTGGGTCAATGTTCTTTACCTATCCCCCTTGGCGGGGGGAGGTTTTCACCATACAAAGCAGCAGCGCAATTATTCGTCGCCGGAGAGGTTGCATCTGCCCACAAGCTCCACCTGGCCAGGGTCCGCCCCTACTGTATTGCGCGTGTCAGTCAACAGAAGCTAAGACCTTCCAGAGAGACTACCTGCTATTTTCTACCCACGGGGAAGCAGTACAGCCGGAACCCTTCCCCGTTCCATCTCTAGGCTCTCTCTCAGGCCCCTCATACTTGTGATGTGTCTCAGGGGTAGAACGAAGAGATTCCTCTGAGTGAACACATACAGAGAGGCCACAGATGCTGAGGAAGGGCGCCTTGCCTAGTGATATCCTAGCGTAAGTGGAAAAGAGGTACCTGCCTGCTGTCCCGGTGTGTGGAACGTGTTCACATCAGGGGTTGCCTACTGTGAAGTTATTCCCTGGGTGCCCTCGATTTTGTGGCCAAAGACGCAAGGGGCCGTTGTCTGTCCATGGGTAAAATGGAGGGCTCTGCGGAACTGGCCGGTTAGGCTGGACCTCTCCTATTGGCTGAGTGTTTGTGACTCGTCCCCGTCAGAAGTTCCGCCCAGCCTTCCGGTGGCTGTCACCATGGTGATTGGGAAAGAAGCCTTAGGCCCCACACTCAGCCTTCACCTGGTCTACCTGGCCTCTTTCCCCTCATCTAGACCGCTGTGTGGATGAAAGAAAGGATGTCGGCCAGTGAGCACGTGTCCTGATTTCCTTGGAAGGATTAGGCTCCTTGCCTGGGCAGAAGACAGCCAAGGTCAGCCTGAGCCTAGACACCTAGTGACCTGTGACACTGCAGCCAGTGATAGATGTTGATGTCCACGCTCAGGTATCCGCAGGTGGCGGATTCAGTGTGGTGGGAAGAGAAGTGGAAGTAGAGATGACACACTCACGAGGGCACGGGTCAAAGGTCAGGGAAAATAGCTGAGGTCGTGGAGCTCTAGCGGAGCCAGTCTAGGGCCCAGGCCTCCCTGCCGTACGAGGCAAAGAGGTGATCCATATGCCGCCATCCGTAGACTGTGGACGGCTGGGGCCCTGGATGCCCGGATTTCGTCCTTGTCTACCGAGAAGTGACGCACATGCAGTGTGCCACCGGAGGCTGTGGAGCAGCAGAGGGCAAAATCTTGAAAATGGGGGCTTCAGTTGACTTTGCCTGTGCTCTCCTTTGGCTGAGTGACATGGTGTGTTTCCTAGCAGGTGAAGACATTCGTGGAGAGAGGCGGTTTCCATGCGTGCAGGCAAAGTGTGTGCTGAGATGATGAGTTGCTGGAGACCAGGGTGGACTCTTCAGACCCAGAATAGGCCTCTGGCAGGTATGTGTCAATGTTTTCTGCCCATGGCACTCAGCCGGTTATTTGCATAGAATGTTATCAGCGGAATTAGTAGTCTCCGGAGAGGCTGCCACTTGTCAGGGAGCTTCACCTGGCCAGGTCCGCCCGTGATGTAGCTCCCCAATCAATCACTACTCTCTAGACCTTCCAGATGGACTACCAGAACTTCTCTCCCCATGGGCAAGCCGTAGAGCCAGAGGCCTTCCCCCTTTGTTCTTTTGTCTCAAGGCCCTCTGTCAGGCACTCCAAGGTGTGAAGTGACAAGGGGGAGAAGGAAGAGATTTCAGAGAACGAAGACAAGCAGAGAGAGACAGAGAGAGGCAAGAGATGCTGAGTGGGGATGCCTTGCCTACTGATATCCTCAGGAAAGTGGGAAAGAGGTACCTGGCGTGCTCTGCCAATGCCCTGAAGCAGTCCGCACCAGGGGCTCCCTTGTGCCTGCGTAGCCTTTCCCGGGGTGTGCTCAAATCCTGTGGCCACTAGGGGTCATAGGTCACAATGGAGGGCCCTGTGTCATCTGCCTGGCGGGCCGGATCTCTGCCATTGGCTCAGTCTTGTCAGCAGGCCCATCCCAAGCTCCGCCCACTCTTGCGGTGGGGGGACTGTCTCTATGGTGATGGCAAAGAAGCCTTAGCCCCGCCCACCTGGCCTTGACTTCACCTACCTGGCCCTCTGACCCTCACTCAGACCTCTGTGTTGATAAAAATCAATGTCCGCCAGTGCCCAGGTGTCAGCATCTGGGATAAAGGATTCGGGACCTTGCCTGGGGCAGAAGGCAGCCTAGGTCAGCGGGTAGCTGGAAGTCTAGTGACTTGTGACACTGCTGCCAGTGACAAATGGTGACTCCCACACTCACATATCCCCTGGTGGCAGAATGCTAGTGATGGGTGGAGAAACATCGCTCCGGAGCACACGTTTAATGGGGCACCAGCCAAAGCAAAGGCCAGGGCCAGTAGTGGACGTCGTGGAGCTGAATGGCGAGCCAGTGAAGGGCCCAAGGATGTGGCGAACAGGTCGTCCGTGTCCCCACGTCCATCAACCATTGCACTGCTGGGGCCCAGGCTGCCAGGATTTCGGCCTTGCCTTCGGAGCCCGGCCACATAGGCAGCCTTGCACCGCAGGCGGGGACATGTAGACAGCAAAAATTTGGGAACTGGCAGTGTTTCCTCGATTTCCCTGGCATCGGCCTTTTTGAGCGGCTTGCTTTTTTTCCTGGTAGGATAGGGCCCTGACGGAGAAAGGCAGGATTACGTGTGCAGGAAAGGTGCGTGTTGAGTGGGTGACGACGTTGAGACCACGTTGGGATCTTTAGTCCCAGGAAAGGCCCCTGGCGGGTGTGGGTCAATGTTCTCTACCCATCCCCCTTGGCGGGGGGAGGTTTTCACCATACAAAGCAGCAGCGCAATTATTCGTCGCCGGAGAGGTTGCATCTGCCCACAAGCTCCACCTGGCCAGGGTCCGCCCCTACTGTATTGCGCGTGTCAGTCAACAGAAGCTAAGACCTTCCAGAGAGACTACCTGCTATTTTCTACCCACGGGGAAGCAGTACAGCCGGAACCCTCCCCCGTTCCATCTCTAGGCTCTCTCTCAGGCCCCTCATACTTGTGATGTGTCTCAGGGGTAGAACGAAGAGATTCCTCTGAGTGAACACATACAGAGAGGCCACAGATGCTGAGGAAGGGCGCCTTGCCTAGTGATATCCTAGTGTAAGTGGAAAAGAGCTACCTGCCTGCTGTCCCGGTGTGTGGAACGTGTTCACATCAGGGGTTGCCTACTGTGAAGTTATTCCCTGGGTGCCCTCGATTTTGTGGCCAAAGACGCAAGGGGCCGTTGTCTGTCCATGGGTAAAATGGAGGGCTCTGCGGAACTGGCCGGTTAGGCTGGACCTCTCCTATTGGCTGAGTGTTTGTGACTCGTCCCCGTCAGAAGTTCCGCCCAGCCTTCCGGTGGCTGTCACCATGGTGATTGGGAAGGAAGCCTTAGGCCCCACACTCAGCCTTCACCTGGCCTACCTGGCCTCTTTCCCCTCATCTAGACCGCTGTGTGGATGAAAGAAAGGATGTCGGCCAGTGAGCACGTGTCCTGATTTCCTTGGAAGGATTAGGCTCCTTGCCTGGGCAGAAGACAGCCAAGGTCAGCCTGAGCCTAGACACCTAGTGACCTGTGACACTGCAGCCAGTGATAGATGTTGATGTCCACGCTCAGGTATCCGCAGGTGGCGGATTCAGTGTGGTGGGAAGAGAAGTGGAAGTAGAGATGACACACTCACGAGGGCACGGGTCAAAGGTCAGGGAAAATAGCTGAGGTCGTGGAGCTCTAGCGGAGCCAGTCTAGGGCCCAGGCCTCCCTGCCGTACGAGGCAAAGAGGTGATCCATCTGCCGCCATCCGTAGACTGTGGACGGCTGGGGCCCTGGATGCCCGGATTTCGGCCTTGTCTACCGAGAAGTGACGCACATGCAGTGTGCCACCGGAGGCTGTGGAGCAGCAGAGGGCAAAATCTTGAAAATGGGGGCTTCAGTTGACTTTGCCTGTGCTCTCCTTTGGCTGAGTGACATGGTGTGTTTCCTAGCAGGTGAAGACATTCGTGGAGAGAGGCGGTTTCCATGCGTGCAGGCAAAGTGTGTGCTGAGATGATGAGTTGCTGGAGACCAGGGTGGACTCTTCAGATCCAGAATAGGCCTCTGGCAGGTATGTGTCAATGTTTTCTGGCCATGGCACTCAGCCGGTTATTTGCATAGAATGTTATCAGCGGAATTAGTAGTCTCCGGAGAGGCTGCCACTTGTCAGGGAGCTTCA
This sequence comes from Loxodonta africana, assembly GCF_030014295.1. Lineage (NCBI taxonomy): Eukaryota > Metazoa > Chordata > Mammalia > Proboscidea > Elephantidae > Loxodonta > Loxodonta africana. The sequence goes on from NW_026975582.1 coordinate 40,680, forward strand.
CCTGGCCAGGTCCGCCCGTGATGTAGCTCCCCAATCAATCACTACTCTCTAGACCTTCCAGATGGACTACCAGAACTTCTCTCCCCATGGGCAAGCCGTAGAGCCAGAGGCCTTCCCCCTTTGTTCTTTCGTCTCAAGGCCCTCTGTCAGGCACTCCAAGGTGTGAAGTGACAAGGGGGAGAAGGAAGAGATTTCAGAGAACGAAGACAAGCAGAGAGAGACAGAGAGAGGCAAGAGATGCTGAGTGGGGATGCCTTGCCTACTGATATCCTCAGGAAAGTGGGAAAGAGGTACCTGGCGTGCTCTGCCAATGCCCTGAAGCAGTCCGCACCAGGGGCTCCCTTGTGCCTGCGTAGCCTTTCCCGGGGTGTGCTCAAATCCTGTGGCCACTAGGGGTCATAGGTCACAATGGAGGGCCCTGTGTCATCTGCCTGGCGGGCCGGATCTCTGCCATTGGCTCAGTCTTGTCAGCAGGCCCATCCCAAGCTCCGCCCACTCTTGCGGTGGGGGGACTGTCTCTATGGTGATGGCAAAGAAGCCTTAGCCCCGCCCACCTGGCCTTGACTTCACCTACCTGGCCCTCTGACCCTCACTCAGACCTCTGTGTTGATAAAAATCAATGTCCGCCAGTGCCCAGGTGTCAGCATCTGGGATAAAGGATTCGGGACCTTGCCTGGGGCAGAAGGCAGCCTAGGTCAGCGGGTAGCTGGAAGTCTAGTGACTTGTGACACTGCTGCCAGTGACAAATGGTGACTCCCACACTCACATATCCCCTGGTGGCAGAATGCTAGTGATGGGTGGAGAAACATCGCTCCGGAGCACACGTTTAATGGGGCACCAGCCAAAGCAAAGGCCAGGGCCAGTAGTGGACGTCGTGGAGCTGAATGGCGAGCCAGTGAAGGGCCCAAGGATGTGGCGAACAGGTCGTCCGTGTCCCCACGTCCATCAACCATTGCACTGCTGGGGCCCAGGCTGCCAGGATTTCGGCCTTGCCTTCGGAGCCCGGCCACATAGGCAGCCTTGCACCGCAGGCGGGGACATGTAGACAGCAAAAATTTGGGAACTGGCAGTGTTTCCTCGATTTCCCTGGCATCGGCCTTTTTGAGCGGCTTGCTTTTTTTCCTGGTAGGATAGGGCCCTGACGGAGAAAGGCAGGATTACGTGTGCAGGAAAGGTGCGTGTTGAGTGGGTGACGACGTTGAGACCACGTTGGGATCTTTAGTCCCAGGAAAGGCCCCTGGCGGGTGTGGGTCAATGTTCTCTACCCATCCCCCTTGGCGGGGGGAGGTTTTCACCATACAAAGCAGCAGCGCAATTATTCGTCGCCGGAGAGGTTGCATCTGCCCACAAGCTCCACCTGGCCAGGGTCCGCCCCTACTGTATTGCGCGTGTCAGTCAACAGAAGCTAAGACCTTCCAGAGAGACTACCTGCTATTTTCTACCCACGGGGAAGCAGTACAGCCGGAACCCTCCCCCGTTCCATCTCTAGGCTCTCTCTCAGGCCCCTCATACTTGTGATGTGTCTCAGGGGTAGAACGAAGAGATTCCTCTGAGTGAACACATACAGAGAGGCCACAGATGCTGAGGAAGGGCGCCTTGCCTAGTGATATCCTAGCGTAAGTGGAAAAGAGGTACCTGCCTGCTGTCCCGGTGTGTGGAACGTGTTCACATCAGGGGTTGCCTACTGTGAAGTTATTCCCTGGGTGCCCTCGATTTTGTGGCCAAAGACGCAAGGGGCCGTTGTCTGTCCATGGGTAAAATGGAGGGCTCTGCGGAACTGGCCGGTTAGGCTGGACCTCTCCTATTGGCTGAGTGTTTGTGACTCGTCCCCGTCAGAAGTTCCGCCCAGCCTTCCGGTGGCTGTCACCATGGTGATTGGGAAAGAAGCCTTAGGCCCCACACTCAGCCTTCACCTGGCCTACCTGGCCTCTTTCCCCTCATCTAGACCGCTGTGTGGATGAAAGAAAGGATGTCGGCCAGTGAGCACGTGTCCTGATTTCCTTGGAAGGATTAGGCTCCTTGCCTGGGCAGAAGACAGCCAAGGTCAGCCTGAGCCTAGACACCTAGTGACCTGTGACACTGCAGCCAGTGATAGATGTTGATGTCCACGCTCAGGTATCCGCAGGTGGCGGATTCAGTGTGGTGGGAAGAGAAGTGGAAGTAGAGATGACACACTCACGAGGGCACGGGTCAAAGGTCAGGGAAAATAGCTGAGGTCGTGGAGCTCTAGCGGAGCCAGTCTAGGGCCCAGGCCTCCCTGCCGTACGAGGCAAAGAGGTGATCCATCTGCCGCCATCCGTAGACTGTGGACGGCTGGGGCCCTGGATGCCCGGATTTCGGCCTTGTCTACCGAGAAGTGACGCACATGCAGTGTGCCACCGGAGGCTGTGGAGCAGCAGAGGGCAAAATCTTGAAAATGGGGGCTTCAGTTGACTTTGCCTGTGCTCTCCTTTGGCTGAGTGACATGGTGTGTTTCCTAGCAGGTGAAGACATTCGTGGAGAGAGGCGGTTTCCATGCGTGCAGGCAAAGTGTGTGCTGAGATGATGAGTTGCTGGAGACCAGGGTGGACTCTTCAGACCCAGAATAGGCCTCTGGCAGGTATGTGTCAATGTTTTCTGCCCATGGCACTCAGCCGGTTATTTGCATAGAATGTTATCAGCGGAATTAGTAGTCTCCGGAGAGGCTGCCACTTGTCAGGGAGCTTCACCTGGCCAGGTCCGCCCGTGATGTAGCTCCCCAATCAATCACTACTCTCTAGACCTTCCAGATGGACTACCAGAACTTCTCTCCCCATGGGCAAGCCGTAGAGCCAGAGGCCTTCCCCCTTTGTTCTTTCGTCTCAAGGCCCTCTGTCAGGCACTCCAAGGTGTGAAGTGACAAGGGGGAGAAGGAAGAGATTTCAGAGAACGAAGACAAGCAGAGAGAGACAGAGAGAGGCAAGAGATGCTGAGTGGGGATGCCTTGCCTACTGATATCCTCAGGAAAGTGGGAAAGAGGTACCTGGCGTGCTCTGCCAATGCCCTGAAGCAGTCCGCACCAGGGGCTCCCTTGTGCCTGCGTAGCCTTTCCCGGGGTGTGCTCAAATCCTGTGGCCACTAGGGGTCATAGGTCACAATGGAGGGCCCTGTGTCATCTGCCTGGCGGGCCGGATCTCTGCCATTGGCTCAGTCTTGTCAGCAGGCCCATCCCAAGCTCCGCCCACTCTTGCGGTGGGGGGACTGTCTCTATGGTGATGGCAAAGAAGCCTTAGCCCCGCCCACCTGGCCTTGACTTCACCTACCTGGCCCTCTGACCCTCACTCAGACCTCTGTGTTGATAAAAATCAATGTCCGCCAGTGCCCAGGTGTCAGCATCTGGGATAAAGGATTCGGGACCTTGCCTGGGGCAGAAGGCAGCCTAGGTCAGCGGGTAGCTGGAAGTCTAGTGACTTGTGACACTGCTGCCAGTGACAAATGGTGACTCCCACACTCACATATCCCCTGGTGGCAGAATGCTAGTGATGGGTGGAGAAACATCGCTCCGGAGCACACGTTTAATGGGGCACCAGCCAAAGCAAAGGCCAGGGCCAGTAGTGGACGTCGTGGAGCTGAATGGCGAGCCAGTGAAGGGCCCAAGGATGTGGCGAACAGGTCGTCCGTGTCCCCACGTCCATCAACCATTGCACTGCTGGGGCCCAGGCTGCCAGGATTTCGGCCTTGCCTTCGGAGCCCGGCCACATAGGCAGCCTTGCACCGCAGGCGGGGACATGTAGACAGCAAAAATTTGGGAACTGGCAGTGTTTCCTCGATTTCCCTGGCATCGGCCTTTTTGAGCGGCTTGCTTTTTTTCCTGGTAGGATAGGGCCCTGACGGAGAAAGGCAGGATTACGTGTGCAGGAAAGGTGCGTGTTGAGTGGGTGACGACGTTGAGACCACGTTGGGATCTTTAGTCCCAGGAAAGGCCCCTGGCGGGTGTGGGTCAATGTTCTCTACCCATCCCCCTTGGCGGGGGGAGGTTTTCACCATACAAAGCAGCAGCGCAATTATTCGTCGCCGGAGAGGTTGCATCTGCCCACAAGCTCCACCTGGCCAGGGTCCGCCCCTACTGTATTGCGCGTGTCAGTCAACAGAAGCTAAGACCTTCCAGAGAGACTACCTGCTATTTTCTACCCACGGGGAAGCAGTACAGCCGGAACCCTCCCCCGTTCCATCTCTAGGCTCTCTCTCAGGCCCCTCATACTTGTGATGTGTCTCAGGGGTAGAACGAAGAGATTCCTCTGAGTGAACACATACAGAGAGGCCACAGATGCTGAGGAAGGGCGCCTTGCCTAGTGATATCCTAGCGTAAGTGGAAAAGAGGTACCTGCCTGCTGTCCCGGTGTGTGGAACGTGTTCACATCAGGGGTTGCCTACTGTGAAGTTATTCCCTGGGTGCCCTCGATTTTGTGGCCAAAGACGCAAGGGGCCGTTGTCTGTCCATGGGTAAAATGGAGGGCTCTGCGGAACTGGCCGGTTAGGCTGGACCTCTCCTATTGGCTGAGTGTTTGTGACTCGTCCCCGTCAGAAGTTCCGCCCAGCCTTCCGGTGGCTGTCACCATGGTGATTGGGAAGGAAGCCTTAGGCCCCACACTCAGCCTTCACCTGGCCTACCTGGCCTCTTTCCCCTCATCTAGACCGCTGTGTGGATGAAAGAAAGGATGTTGGCCAGTGAGCACGTGTCCTGATTTCCTTGGAAGGATTAGGCTCCTTGCCTGGGCAGAAGACAGCCAAGGTCAGCCTGAGCCTAGACACCTAGTGACCTGTGACACTGCAGCCAGTGATAGATGTTGATGTCCACGCTCAGGTATCCGCAGGTGGCGGATTCAGTGTGGTGGGAAGAGAAGTGGAAGTAGAGATGACACACTCACGAGGGCACGGGTCAAAGGTCAGGGAAAATAGCTGAGGTCGTGGAGCTCTAGCGGAGCCAGTCTAGGGCCCAGGCCTCCCTGCCGTACGAGGCAAAGAGGTGATCCATCTGCCGCCATCCGTAGACTGTGGACGGCTGGGGCCCTGGATGCCCGGATTTCGGCCTTGTCTACCGAGAAGTGACGCACATGCAGTGTGCCACCGGAGGCTGTGGAGCAGCAGAGGGCAAAATCTTGAAAATGGGGGCTTCAGTTGACTTTGCCTGTGCTCTCCTTTGGCTGAGTGACATGGTGTGTTTCCTAGCAGGTGAAGACATTCGTGGAGAGAGGCGGTTTCCATGCGTGCAGGCAAAGTGTGTGCTGAGATGATGAGTTGCTGGAGACCAGGGTGGACTCTTCAGACCCAGAATAGGCCTCTGGCAGGTATGTGTCAATGTTTTCTGCCCATGGCACTCAGCCGGTTATTTGCATAGAATGTTATCAGCGGAATTAGTAGTCTCCGGAGAGGCTGCCACTTGTCAGGGAGCTTCACCTGGCCAGGTCCGCCCGTGATGTAGCTCCCCAATCAATCACTACTCTCTAGACCTTCCAGATGGACTACCAGAACTTCTCTCCCCATGGGCAAGCCGTAGAGCCAGAGGCCTTCCCCCTTTGTTCTTTCGTCTCAAGGCCCTCTGTCAGGCACTCCAAGGTGTGAAGTGACAAGGGGGAGAAGGAAGAGATTTCAGAGAACGAAGACAAGCAGAGAGAGACAGAGAGAGGCAAGAGATGCTGAGTGGGGATGCCTTGCCTACTGATATCCTCAGGAAAGTGGGAAAGAGGTACCTGGCGTGCTCTGCCAATGCCCTGAAGCAGTCCGCACCAGGGGCTCCCTTGTGCCTGCGTAGCCTTTCCCGGGGTGTGCTCAAATCCTGTGGCCACTAGGGGTCATAGGTCACAATGGAGGGCCCTGTGTCATCTGCCTGGCGGGCCGGATCTCTGCCATTGGCTCAGTCTTGTCAGCAGGCCCATCCCAAGCTCCGCCCACTCTTGCGGTGGGGGGACTGTCTCTATGGTGATGGCAAAGAAGCCTTAGCCCCGCCCACCTGGCCTTGACTTCACCTACCTGGCCCTCTGACCCTCACTCAGACCTCTGTGTTGATAAAAATCAATGTCCGCCAGTGCCCAGGTGTCAGCATCTGGGATAAAGGATTCGGGACCTTGCCTGGGGCAGAAGGCAGCCTAGGTCAGCGGGTAGCTGGAAGTCTAGTGACTTGTGACACTGCTGCCAGTGACAAATGGTGACTCCCACACTCACATATCCCCTGGTGGCAGAATGCTAGTGATGGGTGGAGAAACATCGCTCCGGAGCACACGTTTAATGGGGCACCAGCCAAAGCAAAGGCCAGGGCCAGTAGTGGACGTCGTGGAGCTGAATGGCGAGCCAGTGAAGGGCCCAAGGATGTGGCGAACAGGTCGTCCGTGTCCCCACGTCCATCAACCATTGCACTGCTGGGGCCCAGGCTGCCAGGATTTCGGCCTTGCCTTCGGAGCCCGGCCACATAGGCAGCCTTGCACCGCAGGCGGGGACATGTAGACAGCAAAAATTTGGGAACTGGCAGTGTTTCCTCGATTTCCCTGGCATCGGCCTTTTTGAGCGGCTTGCTTTTTTTCCTGGTAGGATAGGGCCCTGACGGAGAAAGGCAGGATTACGTGTGCAGGAAAGGTGCGTGTTGAGTGGGTGACGACGTTGAGACCACGTTGGGATCTTTAGTCCCAGGAAAGGCCCCTGGCGGGTGTGGGTCAATGTTCTCTACCCATCCCCCTTGGCGGGGGGAGGTTTTCACCATACAAAGCAGCAGCGCAATTATTCGTCGCCGGAGAGGTTGCATCTGCCCACAAGCTCCACCTGGCCAGGGTCCGCCCCTACTGTATTGCGCGTGTCAGTCAACAGAAGCTAAGACCTTCCAGAGAGACTACCTGCTATTTTCTACCCACGGGGAAGCAGTACAGCCGGAACCCTCCCCCGTTCCATCTCTAGGCTCTCTCTCAGGCCCCTCATACTTGTGATGTGTCTCAGGGGTAGAACGAAGAGATTCCTCTGAGTGAACACATACAGAGAGGCCACAGATGCTGAGGAAGGGCGCCTTGCCTAGTGATATCCTAGCGTAAGTGGAAAAGAGGTACCTGCCTGCTGTCCCGGTGTGTGGAACGTGTTCACATCAGGGGTTGCCTACTGTGAAGTTATTCCCTGGGTGCCCTCGATTTTGTGGCCAAAGACGCAAGGGGCCGTTGTCTGTCCATGGGTAAAATGGAGGGCTCTGCGGAACTGGCCGGTTAGGCTGGACCTCTCCTATTGGCTGAGTGTTTGTGACTCGTCCCCGTCAGAAGTTCCGCCCAGCCTTCCGGTGGCTGTCACCATGGTGATTGGGAAGGAAGCCTTAGGCCCCACACTCAGCCTTCACCTGGCCTACCTGGCCTCTTTCCCCTCATCTAGACCGCTGTGTGGATGAAAGAAAGGATGTCGGCCAGTGAGCACGTGTCCTGATTTCCTTGGAAGGATTAGGCTCCTTGCCTGGGCAGAAGACAGCCAAGGTCAGCCTGAGCCTAGACACCTAGTGACCTGTGACACTGCAGCCAGTGATAGATGTTGATGTCCACGCTCAGGTATCCGCAGGTGGCGGATTCAGTGTGGTGGGAAGAGAAGTGGAAGTAGAGATGACACACTCACGAGGGCACGGGTCAAAGGTCAGGGAAAATAGCTGAGGTCGTGGAGCTCTAGCGGAGCCAGTCTAGGGCCCAGGCCTCCCTGCCGTACGAGGCAAAGAGGTGATCCATCTGCCGCCATCCGTAGACTGTGGACGGCTGGGGCCCTGGATGCCCGGATTTCGGCCTTGTCTACCGAGAAGTGACGCACATGCAGTGTGCCACCGGAGGCTGTGGAGCAGCAGAGGGCAAAATCTTGAAAATGGGGGCTTCAGTTGACTTTGCCTGTGCTCTCCTTTGGCTGAGTGACATGGTGTGTTTCCTAGCAGGTGAAGACATTCGTGGAGAGAGGCGGTTTCCATGCGTGCAGGCAAAGTGTGTGCTGAGATGATGAGTTGCTGGAGACCAGGGTGGACTCTTCAGACCCAGAATAGGCCTCTGGCAGGTATGTGTCAATGTTTTCTGCCCATGGCACTCAGCCGGTTATTTGCATAGAATGTTATCAGCGGAATTAGTAGTCTCCGGAGAGGCTGCCACTTGTCAGGGAGCTTCACCTGGCCAGGTCCGCCCGTGATGTAGCTCCCCAATCAATCACTACTCTCTAGACCTTCCAGATGGACTACCAGAACTTCTCTCCCCATGGGCAAGCCGTAGAGCCAGAGGCCTTCCCCCTTTGTTCTTTCGTCTCAAGGCCCTCTGTCAGGCACTCCAAGGTGTGAAGTGACAAGGGGGAGAAGGAAGAGATTTCAGAGAACGAAGACAAGCAGAGAGAGACAGAGAGAGGCAAGAGATGCTGAGTGGGGATGCCTTGCCTACTGATATCCTCAGGAAAGTGGGAAAGAGGTACCTGGCGTGCTCTGCCAATGCCCTGAAGCAGTCCGCACCAGGGGCTCCCTTGTGCCTGCGTAGCCTTTCCCGGGGTGTGCTCAAATCCTGTGGCCACTAGGGGTCATAGGTCACAATGGAGGGCCCTGTGTCATCTGCCTGGCGGGCCGGATCTCTGCCATTGGCTCAGTCTTGTCAGCAGGCCCATCCCAAGCTCCGCCCACTCTTGCGGTGGGGGGACTGTCTCTATGGTGATGGCAAAGAAGCCTTAGCCCCGCCCACCTGGCCTTGACTTCACCTACCTGGCCCTCTGACCCTCACTCAGACCTCTGTGTTGATAAAAATCAATGTCCGCCAGTGCCCAGGTGTCAGCATCTGGGATAAAGGATTCGGGACCTTGCCTGGGGCAGAAGGCAGCCTAGGTCAGCGGGTAGCTGGAAGTCTAGTGACTTGTGACACTGCTGCCAGTGACAAATGGTGACTCCCACACTCACATATCCCCTGGTGGCAGAATGCTAGTGATGGGTGGAGAAACATCGCTCCGGAGCACACGTTTAATGGGGCACCAGCCAAAGCAAAGGCCAGGGCCAGTAGTGGACGTCGTGGAGCTGAATGGCGAGCCAGTGAAGGGCCCAAGGATGTGGCGAACAGGTCGTCCGTGTCCCCACGTCCATCAACCATTGCACTGCTGGGGCCCAGGCTGCCAGGATTTCGGCCTTGCCTTCGGAGCCCGGCCACCTAGGCAGCCTTGCACCGGAGGCGGGGACGTGTAGACAGCAAAAATTTGGAAAGTGGCAGTGTTTCCTCGATTTCCCTGGCATCGGCCTTTTTGAGCGGCTTGCTTTTTTTCCTGGTAGGATAGGGCCCTGACGGAGAAAGGCAGGATTACGTGTGCAGGAAAGGTGTGTGTTGAGAGGGTGACGACGTTGAGACCATGTTGGGATCTTTAGTCCCAGGAAAGGCCCCTGGCGGGTGTGGGTCAATGTTCTTTACCTATCCCCCTTGGCGGGGGGAGGTTTTCACCATAAAAAGCAGCAGCGCAATTATTCGTCGCCGGAGAGGTTGCATCTGCCCACAAGCTCCACCTGGCCAGGGTCCGCCCCTACTGTATTGCGCGTGTCAGTCAACAGAAGCTAAGACCTTCCAGAGAGACTACCTGCTATTTTCTACCCACGGGGAAGCAGTACAGCCGGAACCCTTCCCCGTTCCATTTCTAGGCTCTCTCTCAGGCGCCTCATACTTGTGATGTGTCTCAGGGGTAGAACGAAGAGATTCCTCTGAGTGAACACATACAGAGAGGCCACAGATGCTGAGGAAGGGCGCCTTGCCTAGTGATATCCTAGCGTAAGTGGAAAAGAGGTACCTGCCTGCTGTCCCGGTGTGTGGAACGTGTTCACATCAGGGGTTGCCTACTGTGAAGTTATTCCCTGGGTGCCCTCGATTTTGTGGCCAAAGACGCAAGGGGCCGTTGTCTGTCCATGGGTAAAATGGAGGGCTCTGCGGAACTGGCCGGTTAGGCTGGACCTCTCCTATTGGCTGAGTGTTTGTGACTCGTCCCCGTCAGAAGTTCCGCCCAGCCTTCCGGTGGCTGTCACCATGGTGATTGGGAAGGAAGCCTTAGGCCCCACACTCAGCCTTCACCTGGCCTACCTGGCCTCTTTCCCCTCATCTAGACCGCTGTGTGGATGAAAGAAAGGATGTCGGCCAGTGAGCACGTGTCCTGATTTCCTTGGAAGGATTAGGCTCCTTGCCTGGGCAGAAGACAGCCAAGGTCAGCCTGAGCCTAGACACCTAGTGACCTGTGACACTGCAGCCAGTGATAGATGTTGATGTCCACGCTCAGGTATCCGCAGGTGGCGGATTCAGTGTGGTGGGAAGAGAAGTGGAAGTAGAGATGACACACTCACGAGGGCACGGGTCAAAGGTCAGGGAAAATAGCTGAGGTCGTGGAGCTCTAGCGGAGCCAGTCTAGGGCCCAGGCCTCCCTGCCGTACGAGGCAAAGAGGTGATCCATCTGCCGCCATCCGTAGACTGTGGACGGCTGGGGCCCTGGATGCCCGGATTTCGGCCTTGTCTACCGAGAAGTGACGCACATGCAGTGTGCCACCGGAGGCTGTGGAGCAGCAGAGGGCAAAATCTTGAAAATGGGGGCTTCAGTTGACTTTGCCTGTGCTCTCCTTTGGCTGAGTGACATGGTGTGTTTCCTAGCAGGTGAAGACATTCGTGGAGAGAGGCGGTTTCCATGCGTGCAGGCAAAGTGTGTGCTGAGATGATGAGTTGCTGGAGACCAGGGTGGACTCTTCAGACCCAGAATAGGCCTCTGGCAGGTATGTGTCAATGTTTTCTGCCCATGGCACTCAGCCGGTTATTTGCATAGAATGTTATCAGCGGAATTAGTAGTCTCCGGAGAGGCTGCCACTTGTCAGGGAGCTTCACCTGGCCAGGTCCGCCCGTGATGTAGCTCCCCAATCAATCACTACTCTCTAGACCTTCCAGATGGACTACCAGAACTTCTCTCCCCATGGGCAAGCCGTAGAGCCAAAGGCCTTCCCCCTTTGTTCTTTCGTCTCAAGGCCCTCTGTCAGGCACTCCAAGGTGTGAAGTGACAAGGGGGAGAAGGAAGAGATTTCAGAGAACGAAGACAAGCAGAGAGAGACAGAGAGAGGCAAGAGATGCTGAGTGGGGATGCCTTGCCTACTGATATCCTCAGGAAAGTGGGAAAGAGGTACCTGGCGTGCTCTGCCAATGCCCTGAAGCAGTCCGCACCAGGGGCTCCCTTGTGCCTGCGTAGCCTTTCCCGGGGTGTGCTCAAATCCTGTGGCCACTAGGGGTCATAGGTCACAATGGAGGGCCCTGTGTCATCTGCCTGGCGGGCCGGATCTCTGCCATTGGCTCAGTCTTGTCAGCAGGCCCATCCCAAGCTCCGCCCACTCTTGCGGTGGGGGGACTGTCTCTATGGTGATGGCAAAGAAGCCTTAGCCCCGCCCACCTGGCCTTGACTTCACCTACCTGGCCCTCTGACCCTCACTCAGACCTCTGTGTTGATAAAAATCAATGTCCGCCAGTGCCCAGGTGTCAGCATCTGGGATAAAGGATTCGGGACCTTGCCTGGGGCAGAAGGCAGCCTAGGTCAGCGGGTAGCTGGAAGTCTAGTGACTTGTGACACTGCTGCCAGTGACAAATGGTGACTCCCACACTCACATATCCCCTGGTGGCAGAATGCTAGTGATGGGTGGAGAAACATCGCTCCGGAGCACACGTTTAATGGGGCACCAGCCAAAGCAAAGGCCAGGGCCAGTAGTGGACGTCGTGGAGCTGAATGGCGAGCCAGTGAAGGGCCCAAGGATGTGGCGAACAGGTCGTCCGTGTCCCCACGTCCATCAACCATTGCACTGCTGGGGCCCAGGCTGCCAGGATTTCGGCCTTGCCTTCGGAGCCCGGCCACATAGGCAGCCTTGCACCGCAGGCGGGGACATGTAGACAGCAAAAATTTGGGAACTGGCAGTGTTTCCTCGATTTCCCTGGCATCGGCCTTTTTGAGCGGCTTGCTTTTTTTCCTGGTAGGATAGGGCCCTGACGGAGAAAGGCAGGATTACGTGTGCAGGAAAGGTGCGTGTTGAGTGGGTGACGACGTTGAGACCACGTTGGGATCTTTAGTCCCAGGAAAGGCCCCTGGCGGGTGTGGGTCAATGTTCTCTACCCATCCCCCTTGGCGGGGGGAGGTTTTCACCATACAAAGCAGCAGCGCAATTATTCGTCGCCGGAGAGGTTGCATCTGCCCACAAGCTCCACCTGGCCAGGGTCCGCCCCTACTGTATTGCGCGTGTCAGTCAACAGAAGCTAAGACCTTCCAGAGAGACTACCTGCTATTTTCTACCCACGGGGAAGCAGTACAGCCGGAACCCTCCCCCGTTCCATCTCTAGGCTCTCTCTCAGGCCCCTCATACTTGTGATGTGTCTCAGGGGTAGAACGAAGAGATTCCTCTGAGTGAACACATACAGAGAGGCCACAGATGCTGAGGAAGGGCGCCTTGCCTAGTGATATCCTAGCATAAGTGGAAAAGAGGTACCTGCCTGCTGTCCCGGTGTGTGGAACGTGTTCACATCAGGGGTTGCCTACTGTGAAGTTATTCCCTGGGTGCCCTCGATTTTGTGGCCAAAGACGCAAGGGGCCGTTGTCTGTCCATGGGTAAAATGGAGGGCTCTGCGGAACTGGCCGGTTAGGCTGGACCTCTCCTATTGGCTGAGTGTTTGTGACTCGTCCCCGTCAGAAGTTCCGCCCAGCCTTCCGGTGGCTGTCACCATGGTGATTGGGAAGGAAGCCTTAGGCCCCACACTCAGCCTTCACCTGGCCTACCTGGCCTCTTTCCCCTCATCTAGACCGCTGTGTGGATGAAAGAAAGGATGTCGGCCAGTGAGCACGTGTCCTGATTTCCTTGGAAGGATTAGGCTCCTTGCCTGGGCAGAAGACAGCCAAGGTCAGCCTGAGCCTAGACACCTAGTGACCTGTGACACTGCAGCCAGTGATAGATGTTGATGTCCACGCTCAGGTATCCGCAGGTGGCGGATTCAGTGTGGTGGGAAGAGAAGTGGAAGTAGAGATGACACACTCACGAGGGCACGGGTCAAAGGTCAGGGAAAATAGCTGAGGTCGTGGAGCTCTAGCGGAGCCAGTCTAGGGCCCAGGCCTCCCTGCCGTACGAGGCAAAGAGGTGATCCATCTGCCGCCATCCGTAGACTGTGGACGGCTGGGGCCCTGGATGCCCGGATTTCGGCCTTGTCTACCGAGAAGTGACGCACATGCAGTGTGCCACCGGAGGCTGTGGAGCAGCAGAGGGCAAAATCTTGAAAATGGGGGCTTCAGTTGACTTTGCCTGTGCTCTCCTTTGGCTGAGTGACATGGTGTGTTTCCTAGCAGGTGAAGACATTCGTGGAGAGAGGCGGTTTCCATGCGTGCAGGCAAAGTGTGTGCTGAGATGATGAGTTGCTGGAGACCAGGGTGGACTCTTCAGACCCAGAATAGGCCTCTGGCAGGTATGTGTCAATGTTTTCTGCCCATGGCACTCAGCCGGTTATTTGCATAGAATGTTATCAGCGGAATTAGTAGTCTCCGGAGAGGCTGCCACTTGTCAGGGAGCTTCACCTGGCCAGGTCCGCCCGTGATGTAGCTCCCCAATCAATCACTACTCTCTAGACCTTCCAGATGGACTACCAGAACTTCTCTCCCCATGGGCAAGCCGTAGAGCCAGAGGCCTTCCCCCTTTGTTCTTTCGTCTCAAGGCCCTCTGTCAGGCACTCCAAGGTGTGAAGTGACAAGGGGGAGAAGGAAGAGATTTCAGAGAACGAAGACAAGCAGAGAGAGACAGAGAGAGGCAAGAGATGCTGAGTGGGGATGCCTTGCCTACTGATATCCTCAGGAAAGTGGGAAAGAGGTACCTGGCGTGCTCTGCCAATGCCCTGAAGCAGTCCGCACCAGGGGCTCCCTTGTGCCTGCGTAGCCTTTCCCGGGGTGTGCTCAAATCCTGTGGCCACTAGGGGTCATAGGTCACAATGGAGGGCCCTGTGTCATCTGCCTGGCGGGCCGGATCTCTGCCATTGGCTCAGTCTTGTCAGCAGGCCCATCCCAAGCTCCGCCCACTCTTGCGGTGGGGGGACTGTCTCTATGGTGATGGCAAAGAAGCCTTAGCCCCGCCCACCTGGCCTTGACTTCACCTACCTGGCCCTCTGACCCTCACTCAGACCTCTGTGTTGATAAAAATCAATGTCCGCCAGTGCCCAGGTGTCAGCATCTGGGATAAAGGATTCAGGACCTTGCCTGGGGCAGAAGGCAGCCTAGGTCAGCGGGTAGCTGGAAGTCTAGTGACTTGTGACACTGCTGCCAGTGACAAATGGTGACTCCCACACTCACATATCCCCTGGTGGCAGAATGCTAGTGATGGGTGGAGAAACATCGCTCCGGAGCACACGTTTAATGGGGCACCAGCCAAAGCAAAGGCCAGGGCCAGTAGTGGACGTCGTGGAGCTGAATGGCGAGCCAGTGAAGGGCCCAAGGATGTGGCGAACAGGTCGTCCGTGTCCCCACGTCCATCAACCATTGCACTGCTGGGGCCCAGGCTGCCAGGATTTCGGCCTTGCCTTCGGAGCCCGGCCACCTAGGCAGCCTTGCACCGGAGGCGGGGACGTGTAGACAGCAAAAATTTGGAAAGTGGCAGTGTTTCCTCGATTTCCCTGGCATCGGCCTTTTTGAGCGGCTTGCTTTTTTTCCTGGTAGGATAGGGCCCTGACGGAGAAAGGCAGGATTACGTGTGCAGGAAAGGTGTGTGTTGAGAGGGTGACGACGTTGAGACCATGTTGGGATCTTTAGTCCCAGGAAAGGCCCCTGGCGGGTGTGGGTCAATGTTCTTTACCTATCCCCCTTGGCGGGGGGAGGTTTTCACCATACAAAGCAGCAGCGCAATTATTCGTCGCCGGAGAGGTTGCATCTGCCCACAAGCTCCACCTGGCCAGGGTCCGCCCCTACTGTATTGCGCGTGTCAGTCAACAGAAGCTAAGACCTTCCAGAGAGACTACCTGCTATTTTCTACCCACGGGGAAGCAGTACAGCCGGAACCCTTCCCCGTTCCATTTCTAGGCTCTCTCTCAGGCGCCTCATACTTGTGATGTGTCTCAGGGGTAGAACGAAGAGATTCCTCTGAGTGAACACATACAGAGAGGCCACAGATGCTGAGGAAGGGCGCCTTGCCTAGTGATATCCTAGCGTAAGTGGAAAAGAGGTACCTGCCTGCTGTCCCGGTGTGTGGAACGTGTTCACATCAGGGGTTGCCTACTGTGAAGTTATTCCCTGGGTGCCCTCGATTTTGTGGCCAAAGACGCAAGGGGCCGTTGTCTGTCCATGGGTAAAATGGAGGGCTCTGCGGAACTGGCCGGTTAGGCTGGACCTCTCCTATTGGCTGAGTGTTTGTGACTCGTCCCCGTCAGAAGTTCCGCCCAGCCTTCCGGTGGCTGTCACCATGGTGATTGGGAAGGAAGCCTTAGGCCCCACACTCAGCCTTCACCTGGCCTACCTGGCCTCTTTCCCCTCATCTAGACCGCTGTGTGGATGAAAGAAAGGATGTCGGCCAGTGAGCACGTGTCCTGATTTCCTTGGAAGGATTAGGCTCCTTGCCTGGGCAGAAGACAGCCAAGGTCAGCCTGAGCCTAGACACCTAGTGACCTGTGACACTGCAGCCAGTGATAGATGTTGATGTCCACGCTCAGGTATCCGCAGGTGGCGGATTCAGTGTGGTGGGAAGAGAAGTGGAAGTAGAGATGACACACTCACGAGGGCACGGGTCAAAGGTCAGGGAAAATAGCTGAGGTCGTGGAGCTCTAGCGGAGCCAGTCTAGGGCCCAGGCCTCCCTGCCGTACGAGGCAAAGAGGTGATCCATCTGCCGCCATCCGTAGACTGTGGACGGCTGGGGCCCTGGATGCCCGGATTTCGGCCTTGTCTACCGAGAAGTGACGCACATGCAGTGTGCCACCGGAGGCTGTGGAGCAGCAGAGGGCAAAATCTTGAAAATGGGGGCTTCAGTTGACTTTGCCTGTGCTCTCCTTTGGCTGAGTGACATGGTGTGTTTCCTAGCAGGTGAAGACATTCGTGGAGAGAGGCGGTTTCCATGCGTGCAGGCAAAGTGTGTGCTGAGATGATGAGTTGCTGGAGACCAGGGTGGACTCTTCAGACCCAGAATAGGCCTCTGGCAGGTATGTGTCAATGTTTTCTGCCCATGGCACTCAGCCGGTTATTTGCATAGAATGTTATCAGCGGAATTAGTAGTCTCCGGAGAGGCTGCCACTTGTCAGGGAGCTTCACCTGGCCAGGTCCGCCCGTGATGTAGCTCCCCAATCAATCACTACTCTCTAGACCTTCCAGATGGACTACCAGAACTTCTCTCCCCATGGGCAAGCCGTAGAGCCAGAGGCCTTCCCCCTTTGTTCTTTCGTCTCAAGGCCCTCTGTCAGGCACTCCAAGGTGTGAAGTGACAAGGGGGAGAAGGAAGAGATTTCAGAGAACGAAGACAAGCAGAGAGAGACAGAGAGAGGCAAGAGATGCTGAGTGGGGATGCCTTGCCTACTGATATCCTCAGGAAAGTGGGAAAGAGGTACCTGGCGTGCTCTGCCAATGCCCTGAAGCAGTCCGCACCAGGGGCTCCCTTGTGCCTGCGTAGCCTTTCCCGGGGTGTGCTCAAATCCTGTGGCCACTAGGGGTCATAGGTCACAATGGAGGGCCCTGTGTCATCTGCCTGGCGGGCCGGATCTCTGCCATTGGCTCAGTCTTGTCAGCAGGCCCATCCCAAGCTCCGCCCACTCTTGCGGTGGGGGGACTGTCTCTATGGTGATGGCAAAGAAGCCTTAGCCCCGCCCACCTGGCCTTGACTTCACCTACCTGGCCCTCTGACCCTCACTCAGACCTCTGTGTTGATAAAAATCAATGTCCGCCAGTGCCCAGGTGTCAGCATCTGGGATAAAGGATTCGGGACCTTGCCTGGGGCAGAAGGCAGCCTAGGTCAGCGGGTAGCTGGAAGTCTAGTGACTTGTGACACTGCTGCCAGTGACAAATGGTGACTCCCACACTCACATATCCCCTGGTGGCAGAATGCTAGTGATGGGTGGAGAAACATCGCTCCGGAGCACACGTTTAATGGGGCACCAGCCAAAGCAAAGGCCAGGGCCAGTAGTGGACGTCGTGGAGCTGAATGGCGAGCCAGTGAAGGGCCCAAGGATGTGGCGAACAGGTCGTCCGTGTCCCCACGTCCATCAACCATTGCACTGCTGGGGCCCAGGCTGCCAGGATTTCGGCCTTGCCTTCGGAGCCCGGCCACATAGGCAGCCTTGCACCGCAGGCGGGGACATGTAGACAGCAAAAATTTGGGAACTGGCAGTGTTTCCTCGATTTCCCTGGCATCGGCCTTTTTGAGCGGCTTGCTTTTTTTCCTGGTAGGATAGGGCCCTGACGGAGAAAGGCAGGATTACGTGTGCAGGAAAGGTGCGTGTTGAGTGGGTGACGACGTTGAGACCACGTTGGGATCTTTAGTCCCAGGAAAGGCCCCTGGCGGGTGTGGGTCAATGTTCTCTACCCATCCCCCTTGGCGGGGGGAGGTTTTCACCATACAAAGCAGCAGCGCAATTATTCGTCGCCGGAGAGGTTGCATCTGCCCACAAGCTCCACCTGGCCAGGGTCCGCCCCTACTGTATTGCGCGTGTCAGTCAACAGAAGCTAAGACCTTCCAGAGAGACTACCTGCTATTTTCTACCCACGGGGAAGCAGTACAGCCGGAACCCTCCCCCGTTCCATCTCTAGGCTCTCTCTCAGGCCCCTCATACTTGTGATGTGTCTCAGGGGTAGAACGAAGAGATTCCTCTGAGTGAACACATACAGAGAGGCCACAGATGCTGAGGAAGGGCGCCTTGCCTAGTGATATCCTAGCGTAAGTGGAAAAGAGGTACCTGCCTGCTGTCCCGGTGTGTGGAACGTGTTCACATCAGGGGTTGCCTACTGTGAAGTTATTCCCTGGGTGCCCTCGATTTTGTGGCCAAAGACGCAAGGGGCCGTTGTCTGTCCATGGGTAAAATGGAGGGCTCTGCGGAACTGGCCGGTTAGGCTGGACCTCTCCTATTGGCTGAGTGTTTGTGACTCGTCCCCGTCAGAAGTTCCGCCCAGCCTTCCGGTGGCTGTCACCATGGTGATTGGGAAGGAAGCCTTAGGCCCCACACTCAGCCTTCACCTGGCCTACCTGGCCTCTTTCCCCTCATCTAGACCGCTGTGTGGATGAAAGAAAGGATGTCGGCCAGTGAGCACGTGTCCTGATTTCCTTGGAAGGATTAGGCTCCTTGCCTGGGCAGAAGACAGCCAAGGTCAGCCTGAGCCTAGACACCTAGTGACCTGTGACACTGCAGCCAGTGATAGATGTTGATGTCCACGCTCAGGTATCCGCAGGTGGCGGATTCAGTGTGGTGGGAAGAGAAGTGGAAGTAGAGATGACACACTCACGAGGGCACGGGTCAAAGGTCAGGGAAAATAGCTGAGGTCGTGGAGCTCTAGCGGAGCCAGTCTAGGGCCCAGGCCTCCCTGCCGTACGAGGCAAAGAGGTGATCCATCTGCCGCCATCCGTAGACTGTGGACGGCTGGGGCCCTGGATGCCCGGATTTCGGCCTTGTCTACCGAGAAGTGACGCACATGCAGTGTGCCACCGGAGGCTGTGGAGCAGCAGAGGGCAAAATCTTGAAAATGGGGGCTTCAGTTGACTTTGCCTGTGCTCTCCTTTGGCTGAGTGACATGGTGTGTTTCCTAGCAGGTGAAGACATTCGTGGAGAGAGGCGGTTTCCATGCGTGCAGGCAAAGTGTGTGCTGAGATGATGAGTTGCTGGAGACCAGGGTGGACTCTTCAGACCCAGAATAGGCCTCTGGCAGGTATGTGTCAATGTTTTCTGCCCATGGCACTCAGCCGGTTATTTGCATAGAATGTTATCAGCGGAATTAGTAGTCTCCGGAGAGGCTGCCACTTGTCAGGGAGCTTCACCTGGCCAGGTCCGCCCGTGATGTAGCTCCCCAATCAATCACTACTCTCTAGACCTTCCAGATGGACTACCAGAACTTCTCTCCCCATGGGCAAGCCGTAGAGCCAGAGGCCTTCCCCCTTTGTTCTTTCGTCTCAAGGCCCTCTGTCAGGCACTCCAAGGTGTGAAGTGACAAGGGGGAGAAGGAAGAGATTTCAGAGAACGAAGACAAGCAGAGAGAGACAGAGAGAGGCAAGAGATGCTGAGTGGGGATGCCTTGCCTACTGATATCCTCAGGAAAGTGGGAAAGAGGTACCTGGCGTGCTCTGCCAATGCCCTGAAGCAGTCCGCACCAGGGGCTCCCTTGTGCCTGCGTAGCCTTTCCCGGGGTGTGCTCAAATCCTGTGGCCACTAGGGGTCATAGGTCACAATGGAGGGCCCTGTGTCATCTGCCTGGCGGGCCGGATCTCTGCCATTGGCTCAGTCTTGTCAGCAGGCCCATCCCAAGCTCCGCCCACTCTTGCGGTGGGGGGACTGTCTCTATGGTGATGGCAAAGAAGCCTTAGCCCCGCCCACCTGGCCTTGACTTCACCTACCTGGCCCTCTGACCCTCACTCAGACCTCTGTGTTGATAAAAATCAATGTCCGCCAGTGCCCAGGTGTCAGCATCTGGGATAAAGGATTCAGGACCTTGCCTGGGGCAGAAGGCAGCCTAGGTCAGCGGGTAGCTGGAAGTCTAGTGACTTGTGACACTGCTGCCAGTGACAAATGGTGACTCCCACACTCACATATCCCCTGGTGGCAGAATGCTAGTGATGGGTGGAGAAACATCGCTCCGGAGCACACGTTTAATGGGGCACCAGCCAAAGCAAAGGCCAGGGCCAGTAGTGGACGTCGTGGAGCTGAATGGCGAGCCAGTGAAGGGCCCAAGGATGTGGCGAACAGGTCGTCCGTGTCCCCACGTCCATCAACCATTGCACTGCTGGGGCCCAGGCTGCCAGGATTTCGGCCTTGCCTTCGGAGCCCGGCCACCTAGGCAGCCTTGCACCGGAGGCGGGGACGTGTAGACAGCAAAAATTTGGAAAGTGGCAGTGTTTCCTCGATTTCCCTGGCATCGGCCTTTTTGAGCGGCTTGCTTTTTTTCCTGGTAGGATAGGGCCCTGACGGAGAAAGGCAGGATTACGTGTGCAGGAAAGGTGTGTGTTGAGAGGGTGACGACGTTGAGACCATGTTGGGATCTTTAGTCCCAGGAAAGGCCCCTGGCGGGTGTGGGTCAATGTTCTTTACCTATCCCCCTTGGCGGGGGGAGGTTTTCACCATACAAAGCAGCAGCGCAATTATTCGTCGCCGGAGAGGTTGCATCTGCCCACAAGCTCCACCTGGCCAGGGTCCGCCCCTACTGTATTGCGCGTGTCAGTCAACAGAAGCTAAGACCTTCCAGAGAGACTACCTGCTATTTTCTACCCACGGGGAAGCAGTACAGCCGGAACCCTTCCCCGTTCCATTTCTAGGCTCTCTCTCAGGCGCCTCATACTTGTGATGTGTCTCAGGGGTAGAACGAAGAGATTCCTCTGAGTGAACACATACAGAGAGGCCACAGATGCTGAGGAAGGGCGCCTTGCCTAGTGATATCCTAGCGTAAGTGGAAAAGAGGTACCTGCCTGCTGTCCCGGTGTGTGGAACGTGTTCACATCAGGGGTTGCCTACTGTGAAGTTATTCCCTGGGTGCCCTCGATTTTGTGGCCAAAGACGCAAGGGGCCGTTGTCTGTCCATGGGTAAAATGGAGGGCTCTGCGGAACTGGCCGGTTAGGCTGGACCTCTCCTATTGGCTGAGTGTTTGTGACTCGTCCCCGTCAGAAGTTCCGCCCAGCCTTCCGGTGGCTGTCACCATGGTGATTGGGAAGGAAGCCTTAGGCCCCACACTCAGCCTTCACCTGGCCTACCTGGCCTCTTTCCCCTCATCTAGACCGCTGTGTGGATGAAAGAAAGGATGTCGGCCAGTGAGCACGTGTCCTGATTTCCTTGGAAGGATTAGGCTCCTTGCCTGGGCAGAAGACAGCCAAGGTCAGCCTGAGCCTAGACACCTAGTGACCTGTGACACTGCAGCCAGTGATAGATGTTGATGTCCACGCTCAGGTATCCGCAGGTGGCGGATTCAGTGTGGTGGGAAGAGAAGTGGAAGTAGAGATGACACACTCACGAGGGCACGGGTCAAAGGTCAGGGAAAATAGCTGAGGTCGTGGAGCTCTAGCGGAGCCAGTCTAGGGCCCAGGCCTCCCTGCCGTACGAGGCAAAGAGGTGATCCATCTGCCGCCATCCGTAGACTGTGGACGGCTGGGGCCCTGGATGCCCGGATTTCGGCCTTGTCTACCGAGAAGTGACGCACATGCAGTGTGCCACCGGAGGCTGTGGAGCAGCAGAGGGCAAAATCTTGAAAATGGGGGCTTCAGTTGACTTTGCCTGTGCTCTCCTTTGGCTGAGTGACATGGTGTGTTTCCTAGCAGGTGAAGACATTCGTGGAGAGAGGCGGTTTCCATGCGTGCAGGCAAAGTGTGTGCTGAGATGATGAGTTGCTGGAGACCAGGGTGGACTCTTCAGACCCAGAATAGGCCTCTGGCAGGTATGTGTCAATGTTTTCTGCCCATGGCACTCAGCCGGTTATTTGCATAGAATGTTATCAGCGGAATTAGTAGTCTCCGGAGAGGCTGCCACTTGTCAGGGAGCTTCACCTGGCCAGGTCCGCCCGTGATGTAGCTCCCCAATCAATCACTACTCTCTAGACCTTCCAGATGGACTACCAGAACTTCTCTCCCCATGGGCAAGCCGTAGAGCCAGAGGCCTTCCCCCTTTGTTCTTTCGTCTCAAGGCCCTCTGTCAGGCACTCCAAGGTGTGAAGTGACAAGGGGGAGAAGGAAGAGATTTCAGAGAACGAAGACAAGCAGAGAGAGACAGAGAGAGGCAAGAGATGCTGAGTGGGGATGCCTTGCCTACTGATATCCTCAGGAAAGTGGGAAAGAGGTACCTGGCGTGCTCTGCCAATGCCCTGAAGCAGTCCGCACCAGGGGCTCCCTTGTGCCTGCGTAGCCTTTCCCGGGGTGTGCTCAAATCCTGTGGCCACTAGGGGTCATAGGTCACAATGGAGGGCCCTGTGTCATCTGCCTGGCGGGCCGGATCTCTGCCATTGGCTCAGTCTTGTCAGCAGTCCCATCCCAAGCTCCGCCCACTCTTGCGGTGGGGGGACTGTCTCTATGGTGATGGCAAAGAAGCCTTAGCCCCGCCCACCTGGCCTTGACTTCACCTACCTGGCCCTCTGACCCTCACTCAGACCTCTGTGTTGATAAAAATCAATGTCCGCCAGTGCCCAGGTGTCAGCATCTGGGATAAAGGATTCGGGACCTTGCCTGGGGCAGAAGGCAGCCTAGGTCAGCGGGTAGCTGGAAGTCTAGTGACTTGTGACACTGCTGCCAGTGACAAATGGTGACTCCCACACTCACATATCCCCTGGTGGCAGAATGCTAGTGATGGGTGGAGAAACATCGCTCCGGAGCACACGTTTAATGGGGCACCAGCCAAAGCAAAGGCCAGGGCCAGTAGTGGACGTCGTGGAGCTGAATGGCGAGCCAGTGAAGGGCCCAAGGATGTGGCGAACAGGTCGTCCGTGTCCCCACGTCCATCAACCATTGCACTGCTGGGGCCCAGGCTGCCAGGATTTCGGCCTTGCCTTCGGAGCCCGGCCACATAGGCAGCCTTGCACCGCAGGCGGGGACATGTAGACAGCAAAAATTTGGGAACTGGCAGTGTTTCCTCAATTTCCCTGGCATCGGCCTTTTTGAGCAGCTTGCTTTTTTTCCTGGTAGGATAGGGCCCTGACGGAGAAAGGCAGGATTACGTGTGCAGGAAAGGTGCGTGTTGAGTGGGTGACGACGTTGAGACCACGTTGGGATCTTTAGTCCCAGGAAAGGCCCCTGGCGGGTGTGGGTCAATGTTCTCTACCCATCCCCCTTGGCGGGGGGAGGTTTTCACCATACAAAGCAGCAGCGCAATTATTCGTCGCCGGAGAGGTTGCATCTGCCCACAAGCTCCACCTGGCCAGGGTCCGCCCCTACTGTATTGCGCGTGTCAGTCAACAGAAGCTAAGACCTTCCAGAGAGACTACCTGCTATTTTCTACCCACGGGGAAGCAGTACAGCCGGAACCCTCCCCCGTTCCATCTCTAGGCTCTCTCTCAGGCCCCTCATACTTGTGATGTGTCTCAGGGGTAGAACGAAGAGATTCCTCTGAGTGAACACATACAGAGAGGCCACAGATGCTGAGGAAGGGCGCCTTGCCTAGTGATATCCTAGCGTAAGTGGAAAAGAGGTACCTGCCTGCTGTCCCGGTGTGTGGAACGTGTTCACATCAGGGGTTGCCTACTGTGAAGTTATTCCCTGGGTGCCCTCGATTTTGTGGCCAAAGACGCAAGGGGCCGTTGTCTGTCCATGGGTAAAATGGAGGGCTCTGCGGAACTGGCCGGTTAGGCTGGACCTCTCCTATTGGCTGAGTGTTTGTGACTCGTCCCCGTCAGAAGTTCCGCCCAGCCTTCCGGTGGCTGTCACCATGGTGATTGGGAAGGAAGCCTTAGGCCCCACACTCAGCCTTCACCTGGCCTACCTGGCCTCTTTCCCCTCATCTAGACCGCTGTGTGGATGAAAGAAAGGATGTCGGCCAGTGAGCACGTGTCCTGATTTCCTTGGAAGGATTAGGCTCCTTGCCTGGGCAGAAGACAGCCAAGGTCAGCCTGAGCCTAGACACCTAGTGACCTGTGACACTGCAGCCAGTGATAGATGTTGATGTCCACGCTCAGGTATCCGCAGGTGGCGGATTCAGTGTGGTGGGAAGAGAAGTGGAAGTAGAGATGACACACTCACGAGGGCACGGGTCAAAGGTCAGGGAAAATAGCTGAGGTCGTGGAGCTCTAGCGGAGCCAGTCTAGGGCCCAGGCCTCCCTGCCGTACGAGGCAAAGAGGTGATCCATCTGCCGCCATCCGTAGACTGTGGACGGCTGGGGCCCTGGATGCCCGGATTTCGGCCTTGTCTACCGAGAAGTGACGCACATGCAGTGTGCCACCGGAGGCTGTGGAGCAGCAGAGGGCAAAATCTTGAAAATGGGGGCTTCAGTTGACTTTGCCTGTGCTCTCCTTTGGCTGAGTGACATGGTGTGTTTCCTAGCAGGTGAAGACATTCGTGGAGAGAGGCGGTTTCCATGCGTGCAGGCAAAGTGTGTGCTGAGATGATGAGTTGCTGGAGACCAGGGTGGACTCTTCAGACCCAGAATAGGCCTCTGGCAGGTATGTGTCAATGTTTTCTGCCCATGGCACTCAGCCGGTTATTTGCATAGAATGTTATCAGCGGAATTAGTAGTCTCCGGAGAGGCTGCCACTTGTCAGGGAGCTTCACCTGGCCAGGTCCGCCCGTGATGTAGCTCCCCAATCAATCACTACTCTCTAGACCTTCCAGATGGACTACCAGAACTTCTCTCCCCATGGGCAAGCCGTAGAGCCAGAGGCCTTCCCCCTTTGTTCTTTCGTCTCAAGGCCCTCTGTCAGGCACTCCAAGGTGTGAAGTGACAAGGGGGAGAAGGAAGAGATTTCAGAGAACGAAGACAAGCAGAGAGAGACAGAGAGAGGCAAGAGATGCTGAGTGGGGATGCCTTGCCTACTGATATCCTCAGGAAAGTGGGAAAGAGGTACCTGGCGTGCTCTGCCAATGCCCTGAAGCAGTCCGCACCAGGGGCTCCCTTGTGCCTGCGTAGCCTTTCCCGGGGTGTGCTCAAATCCTGTGGCCACTAGGGGTCATAGGTCACAATGGAGGGCCCTGTGTCATCTGCCTGGCGGGCCGGATCTCTGCCATTGGCTCAGTCTTGTCAGCAGGCCCATCCCAAGCTCCGCCCACTCTTGCGGTGGGGGACTTTCTCTATGGTGATGGCAAAGAAGCCTTAGCCCCGCCCACCTGGCCTTGACTTCACCTACCTGGCCCTCTGACCCTCACTCAGACCTCTGTGTTGATAAAAATCAATGTCCGCCAGTGCCCAGGTGTCAGCATCTGGGATAAAGGATTCGGGACCTTGCCTGGGGCAGAAGGCAGCCTAGGTCAGCGGGTAGCTGGAAGTCTAGTGACTTGTGACACTGCTGCCAGTGACAAATGGTGACTCCCACACTCACATATCCCCTGGTGGCAGAATGCTAGTGATGGGTGGAGAAACATCGCTCCGGAGCACACGTTTAATGGGGCACCAGCCAAAGCAAAGGCCAGGGCCAGTAGTGGACGTCGTGGAGCTGAATGGCGAGCCAGTGAAGGGCCCAAGGATGTGGCGAACAGGTCGTCCGTGTCCCCACGTCCATCAACCATTGCACTGCTGGGGCCCAGGCTGCCAGGATTTCGGCCTTGCCTTCGGAGCCCGGCCACATAGGCAGCCTTGCACCGCAGGCGGGGACATGTAGACAGCAAAAATTTGGGAACTGGCAGTGTTTCCTCGATTTCCCTGGCATCGGCCTTTTTGAGCGGCTTGCTTTTTTTCCTGGTAGGATAGGGCCCTGACGGAGAAAGGCAGGATTACGTGTGCAGGAAAGGTGCGTGTTGAGTGGGTGACGACGTTGAGACCACGTTGGGATCTTTAGTCCCAGGAAAGGCCCCTGGCGGGTGTGGGTCAATGTTCTCTACCCATCCCCCTTGGCGGGGGGAGGTTTTCACCATACAAAGCAGCAGCGCAATTATTCGTCGCCGGAGAGGTTGCATCTGCCCACAAGCTCCACCTGGCCAGGGTCCGCCCCTACTGTATTGCGCGTGTCAGTCAACAGAAGCTAAGACCTTCCAGAGAGACTACCTGCTATTTTCTACCCACGGGGAAGCAGTACAGCCGGAACCCTCCCCCGTTCCATCTCTAGGCTCTCTCTCAGGCCCCTCATACTTGTGATGTGTCTCAGGGGTAGAACGAAGAGATTCCTCTGAGTGAACACATACAGAGAGGCCACAGATGCTGAGGAAGGGCGCCTTGCCTAGTGATATCCTAGCGTAAGTGGAAAAGAGCTACCTGCCTGCTGTCCCGGTGTGTGGAACGTGTTCACATCAGGGGTTGCCTACTGTGAAGTTATTCCCTGGGTGCCCTCGATTTTGTGGCCAAAGACGCAAGGGGCCGTTGTCTGTCCATGGGTAAAATGGAGGGCTCTGCGGAACTGGCCGGTTAGGCTGGACCTCTCCTATTGGCTGAGTGTTTGTGACTCGTCCCCGTCAGAAGTTCCGCCCAGCCTTCCGGTGGCTGTCACCATGGTGATTGGGAAGGAAGCCTTAGGCCCCACACTCAGCCTTCACCTGGCCTACCTGGCCTCTTTCCCCTCATCTAGACCGCTGTGTGGATGAAAGAAAGGATGTCGGCCAGTGAGCACGTGTCCTGATTTCCTTGGAAGGATTAGGCTCCTTGCCTGGGCAGAAGACAGCCAAGGTCAGCCTGAGCCTAGACACCTAGTGACCTGTGACACTGCAGCCAGTGATAGATGTTGATGTCCACGCTCAGGTATCCGCAGGTGGCGGATTCAGTGTGGTGGGAAGAGAAGTGGAAGTAGAGATGACACACTCACGAGGGCACGGGTCAAAGGTCAGGGAAAATAGCTGAGGTCGTGGAGCTCTAGCGGAGCCAGTCTAGGGCCCAGGCCTCCCTGCCGTACGAGGCAAAGAGGTGATCCATCTGCCGCCATCCGTAGACTGTGGACGGCTGGGGCCCTGGATGCCCGGATTTCGGCCTTGTCTACCGAGAAGTGACGCACATGCAGTGTGCCACCGGAGGCTGTGGAGCAGCAGAGGGCAAAATCTTGAAAATGGGGGCTTCAGTTGACTTTGCCTGTGCTCTCCTTTGGCTGAGTGACATGGTGTGTTTCCTAGCAGGTGAAGACATTCGTGGAGAGAGGCGGTTTCCATGCGTGCAGGCAAAGTGTGTGCTGAGATGATGAGTTGCTGGAGACCAGGGTGGACTCTTCAGACCCAGAATAGGCCTCTGGCAGGTATGTGTCAATGTTTTCTGCCCATGGCACTCAGCCGGTTATTTGCATAGAATGTTATCAGCGGAATTAGTAGTCTCCGGAGAGGCTGCCACTTGTCAGGGAGCTTCACCTGGCCAGGTCCGCCCGTGATGTAGCTCCCCAATCAATCACTACTCTCTGGACCTTCCAGATGGACTACCAGAACTTCTCTCCCCATGGGCAAGCAGTAGAGCCAGAGGCCTTCCCCCTTTGTTCTTTCGTCTCAAGGCCCCTGTCAGGCACTCCAAGGTGTGAAGTGACAAGGGGGAGAAGGAAGAGATTTCAGAGAACGAAGACAAGCAGAGAGAGACAGAGAGAGGCAAGAGATGCTGAGTGGGGATGCCTTGCCTACTGATATCCTCAGGAAAGTGGGAAAGAGGTACCTGGCGTGCTCTGCCAATGCCCTGAAGCAGTCCGCACCAGGGGCTCCCTTGTGCCTGCGTAGCCTTTCCCGGGGTGTGCTCAAATCCTGTGGCCACTAGGGGTCATAGGTCACAATGGAGGGCCCTGTGTCATCTGCCTGGCGGGCCGGATCTCTGCCATTGGCTCAGTCTTGTCAGCAGGCCCATCCCAAGCTCCGCCCACTCTTGCGGTGGGGGGACTGTCTCTATGGTGATGGCAAAGAAGCCTTAGCCCCGCCCACCTGGCCTTGACTTCACCTACCTGGCCCTCTGACCCTCACTCAGACCTCTGTGTTGATAAAAATCAATGTCCGCCAGTGCCCAGGTGTCAGCATCTGGGATAAAGGATTCGGGACCTTGCCTGGGGCAGAAGGCAGCCTAGGTCAGCGGGTAGCTGGAAGTCTAGTGACTTGTGACACTGCTGCCAGTGACAAATGGTGACTCCCACACTCACATATCCCCTGGTGGCAGAATGCTAGTGATGGGTGGAGAAACATCGCTCTGGAGCACACGTTTAATGGGGCACCAGCCAAAGCAAAGGCCAGGGCCAGTAGTGGACGTCGTGGAGCTGAATGGCGAGCCAGTGAAGGGCCCAAGGATCCCTCCTGTATGTGGCGAACAGGTCATCCGTGTCCCCACGTCCATCAACCATTGCACTGCTGGGGCCCAGGCTGCCAGGATTTCGGCCTTGCCTTCGGAGCCCGGCCACATAGGCAGCCTTGCACCGCAGGCGGGGACATGTAGACAGCAAAAATTTGGGAACTGGCAGTGTTTCCTCGATTTCCCTGGCATCGGCCTTTTTGAGCGGCTTGCTTTTTTTCCTGGTAGGATAGGGCCCTGACGGAGAAAGGCAGGATTACGTGTGCAGGAAAGGTGCGTGTTGAGTGGGTGACGACGTTGAGACCACGTTGGGATCTTTAGTCCCAGGAAAGGCCCCTGGCGGGTGTGGGTCAATGTTCTCTACCCATCCCCCTTGGCGGGGGGAGGTTTTCACCATACAAAGCAGCAGCGCAATTATTCGTCGCCGGAGAGGTTGCATCTGCCCACAAGCTCCACCTGGCCAGGGTCCGCCCCTACTGTATTGCGCGTGTCAGTCAACAGAAGCTAAGACCTTCCAGAGAGACTACCTGCTATTTTCTACCCACGGGGAAGCAGTACAGCCGGAACCCTCCCCCGTTCCATCTCTAGGCTCTCTCTCAGGCCCCTCATACTTGTGATGTGTCTCAGGGGTAGAACGAAGAGATTCCTCTGAGTGAACACATACAGAGAGGCCACAGATGCTGAGGAAGGGCGCCTTGCCTAGTGATATCCTAGCGTAAGTGGAAAAGAGGTACCTGCCTGCTGTCCCGGTGTGTGGAACGTGTTCACATCAGGGGTTGCCTACTGTGAAGTTATTCCCTGGGTGCCCTCGATTTTGTGGCCAAAGACGCAAGGGGCCGTTGTCTGTCCATGGGTAAAATGGAGGGCTCTGCGGAACTGGCCGGTTAGGCTGGACCTCTCCTATTGGCTGAGTGTTTGTGACTCGTCCCCGTCAGAAGTTCCGCCCAGCCTTCCGGTGGCTGTCACCATGGTGATTGGGAAAGAAGCCTTAGGCCCCACACTCAGCCTTCACCTGGCCTACCTGGCCTCTTTCCCCTCATCTAGACCGCTGTGTGGATGAAAGAAAGGATGTCGGCCAGTGAGCACGTGTCCTGATTTCCTTGGAAGGATTAGGCTCCTTGCCTGGGCAGAAGACAGCCAAGGTCAGCCTGAGCCTAGACACCTAGTGACCTGTGACACTGCAGCCAGTGATAGATGTTGATGTCCACGCTCAGGTATCCGCAGGTGGCGGATTCAGTGTGGTGGGAAGAGAAGTGGAAGTAGAGATGACACACTCACGAGGGCACGGGTCAAAGGTCAGGGAAAATAGCTGAGGTCGTGGAGCTCTAGCGGAGCCAGTCTAGGGCCCAGGCCTCCCTGCCGTACGAGGCAAAGAGGTGATCCATCTGCCGCCATCCGTAGACTGTGGACGGCTGGGGCCCTGGATGCCCGGATTTCGGCCTTGTCTACCGAGAAGTGACGCACATGCAGTGTGCCACCGGAGGCTGTGGAGCAGCAGAGGGCAAAATCTTGAAAATGGGGGCTTCAGTTGACTTTGCCTGTGCTCTCCTTTGGCTGAGTGACATGGTGTGTTTCCTAGCAGGTGAAGACATTCGTGGAGAGAGGCGGTTTCCATGCGTGCAGGCAAAGTGTGTGCTGAGATGATGAGTTGCTGGAGACCAGGGTGGACTCTTCAGACCCAGAATAGGCCTCTGGCAGGTATGTGTCAATGTTTTCTGCCCATGGCACTCAGCCGGTTATTTGCATAGAATGTTATCAGCGGAATTAGTAGTCTCCGGAGAGGCTGCCACTTGTCAGGGAGCTTCACCTGGCCAGGTCCGCCCGTGATGTAGCTCCCCAATCAATCACTACTCTCTAGACCTTCCAGATGGACTACCAGAACTTCTCTCCCCATGGGCAAGCCGTAGAGCCAGAGGCCTTCCCCCTTTGTTCTTTCGTCTCAAGGCCCTCTGTCAGGCACTCCAAGGTGTGAAGTGACAAGGGGGAGAAGGAAGAGATTTCAGAGAACGAAGACAAGCAGAGAGAGACAGAGAGAGGCAAGAGATGCTGAGTGGGGATGCCTTGCCTACTGATATCCTCAGGAAAGTGGGAAAGAGGTACCTGGCGTGCTCTGCCAATGCCCTGAAGCAGTCCGCACCAGGGGCTCCCTTGTGCCTGCGTAGCCTTTCCCGGGGTGTGCTCAAATCCTGTGGCCACTAGGGGTCATAGGTCACAATGGAGGGCCCTGTGTCATCTGCCTGGCGGGCCGGATCTCTGCCATTGGCTCAGTCTTGTCAGCAGGCCCATCCCAAGCTCCGCCCACTCTTGCGGTGGGGGGACTGTCTCTATGGTGATGGCAAAGAAGCCTTAGCCCCGCCCACCTGGCCTTGACTTCACCTACCTGGCCCTCTGACCCTCACTCAGACCTCTGTGTTGATAAAAATCAATGTCCGCCAGTGCCCAGGTGTCAGCATCTGGGATAAAGGATTCGGGACCTTGCCTGGGGCAGAAGGCAGCCTAGGTCAGCGGGTAGCTGGAAGTCTAGTGACTTGTGACACTGCTGCCAGTGACAAATGGTGACTCCCACACTCACATATCCCCTGGTGGCAGAATGCTAGTGATGGGTGGAGAAACATCGCTCCGGAGCACACGTTTAATGGGGCACCAGCCAAAGCAAAGGCCAGGGCCAGTAGTGGACGTCGTGGAGCTGAATGGCGAGCCAGTGAAGGGCCCAAGGATGTGGCGAACAGGTCGTCCGTGTCCCCACGTCCATCAACCATTGCACTGCTGGGGCCCAGGCTGCCAGGATTTCGGCCTTGCCTTCGGAGCCCGGCCACCTAGGCAGCCTTGCACCGGAGGCGGGGACGTGTAGACAGCAAAAATTTGGAAAGTGGCAGTGTTTCCTCGATTTCCCTGGCATCGGCCTTTTTGAGCGGCTTGCTTTTTTTCCTGGTAGGATAGGGCCCTGACGGAGAAAGGCAGGATTACGTGTGCAGGAAAGGTGCGTGTTGAGAGGGTGACGACGTTGAGACCACGTTGGGATCTTTAGTCCCAGGAAAGGCCCCTGGCGGGTGTGGGTCAATGTTCTTTACCTATCCCCCTTGGCGGGGGGAGGTTTTCACCATACAAAGCAGCAGCGCAATTATTCGTCGCCGGAGAGGTTGCATCTGCCCACAAGCTCCACCTGGCCAGGGTCCGCCCCTACTGTATTGCGCGTGTCAGTCAACAGAAGCTAAGACCTTCCAGAGAGACTACCTGCTATTTTCTACCCACGGGGAAGCAGTACAGCCGGAACCCTTCCCCGTTCCATCTCTAGGCTCTCTCTCAGGCCCCTCATACTTGTGATGTGTCTCAGAGGTAGAACGAAGAGATTCCTCTGAGTGAACACATACAGAGAGGCCACAGATGCTGAGGAAGGGCGCCTTGCCTAGTGATATCCTAGCGTAAGTGGAAAAGAGCTACCTGCCTGCTGTCCCGGTGTGTGGAACGTGTTCACATCAGGGGTTGCCTACTGTGAAGTTATTCCCTGGGTGCCCTCGATTTTGTGGCCAAAGACGCAAGGGGCCGTTGTCTGTCCATGGGTAAAATGGAGGGCTCTGCGGAACTGGCCGGTTAGGCTGGACCTCTCCTATTGGCTGAGTGTTTGTGACTCGTCCCCGTCAGAAGTTCCGCCCAGCCTTCCGGTGGCTGTCACCATGGTGATTGGGAAAGAAGCCTTAGGCCCCACACTCAGCCTTCACCTGGTCTACCTGGCCTCTTTCCCCTCATCTAGACCGCTGTGTGGATGAAAGAAAGGATGTCGGCCAGTGAGCACGTGTCCTGATTTCCTTGGAAGGATTAGGCTCCTTGCCTGGGCAGAAGACAGCCAAGGTCAGCCTGAGCCTAGACACCTAGTGACCTGTGACACTGCAGCCAGTGATAGATGTTGATGTCCACGCTCAGGTATCCGCAGGTGGCGGATTCAGTGTGGTGGGAAGAGAAGTGGAAGTAGAGATGACACACTCACGAGGGCACGGGTCAAAGGTCAGGGAAAATAGCTGAGGTCGTGGAGCTCTAGCGGAGCCAGTCTAGGGCCCAGGCCTCCCTGCCGTACGAGGCAAAGAGGTGATCCATATGCCGCCATCCGTAGACTGTGGACGGCTGGGGCCCTGGATGCCGGGATTTCGTCCTTGTCTACCGAGAAGTGACGCACATGCAGTGTGCCACCGGAGGCTGTGGAGCAGCAGAGGGCAAAATCTTGAAAATGGGGGCTTCAGTTGACTTTGCCTGTGCTCTCCTTTGGCTGAGTGACATGGTGTGTTTCCTAGCAGGTGAAGACATTCGTGGAGAGAGGCGGTTTCCATGCGTGCAGGCAAAGTGTGTGCTGAGATGATGAGTTGCTGGAGACCAGGGTGGACTCTTCAGACCCAGAATAGGCCTCTGGCAGGTATGTGTCAATGTTTTCTGCCCATGGCACTCAGCCGGTTATTTGCATAGAATGTTATCAGCGGAATTAGTAGTCTCCGGAGAGGCTGCCACTTGTCAGGGAGCTTCACCTGGCCAGGTCCGCCCGTGATGTAGCTCCCCAATCAATCACTACTCTCTAGACCTTCCAGATGGACTACCAGAACTTCTCTCCCCATGGGCAAGCCGTAGAGCCAGAGGCCTTCCCCCTTTGTTCTTTCGTCTCAAGGCCCTCTGTCAGGCACTCCAAGGTGTGAAGTGACAAGGGGGAGAAGGAAGAGATTTCAGAGAACGAAGACAAGCAGAGAGAGACAGAGAGAGGCAAGAGATGCTGAGTGGGGATGCCTTGCCTACTGATATCCTCAGGAAAGTGGGAAAGAGGTACCTGGCGTGCTCTGCCAATGCCCTGAAGCAGTCCGCACCAGGGGCTCCCTTGTGCCTGCGTAGCCTTTCCCGGGGTGTGCTCAAATCCTGTGGCCACTAGGGGTCATAGGTCACAATGGAGGGCCCTGTGTCATCTGCCTGGCGGGCCGGATCTCTGCCATTGGCTCAGTCTTGTCAGCAGGCCCATCCCAAGCTCCGCCCACTCTTGCGGTGGGGGGACTGTCTCTATGGTGATGGCAAAGAAGCCTTAGCCCCGCCCACCTGGCCTTGACTTCACCTACCTGGCCCTCTGACCCTCACTCAGACCTCTGTGTTGATAAAAATCAATGTCCGCCAGTGCCCAGGTGTCAGCATCTGGGATAAAGGATTCGGGACCTTGCCTGGGGCAGAAGGCAGCCTAGGTCAGCGGGTAGCTGGAAGTCTAGTGACTTGTGACACTGCTGCCAGTGACAAATGGTGACTCCCACACTCACATATCCCCTGGTGGCAGAATGCTAGTGATGGGTGAGAAACATCGCTCCGGAGCACACGTTTAATGGGGCACCAGCCAAAGCAAAGGCCAGGGCCAGTAGTGGACGTCGTGGAGCTGAATGGCGAGCCAGTGAAGGGCCCAAGGATGTGGCGAACAGGTCGTCCGTGTCCCCACGTCCATCAACCATTGCACTGCTGGGGCCCAGGCTGCCAGGATTTCGGCCTTGCCTTCGGAGCCCGGCCACATAGGCAGCCTTGCACCGCAGGCGGGGACGTGTAGACAGCAAAAATTTGGGAACTGGCAGTGTTTCCTCGATTTCCCTGGCATCGGCCTTTTTGAGCGGCTTGCTTTTTTTCCTGGTAGGATAGGGCCCTGACGGAGAAAGGCAGGATTACGTGTGCAGGAAAGGTGCGTGTTGAGTGGGTGACGACGTTGAGACCACGTTGGGATCTTTAGTCCCAGGAAAGGCCCCTGGCGGGTGTGGGTCAATGTTCTCTACCCATCCCCCTTGGCGGGGGGAGGTTTTCACCATACAAAGCAGCAGCGCAATTATTCGTCGCCGGAGAGGTTGCATCTGCCCACAAGCTCCACCTGGCCAGGGTCCGCCCCTACTGTATTGCGCGTGTCAGTCAACAGAAGCTAAGACCTTCCAGAGAGACTACCTGCTATTTTCTACCCACGGGGAAGCAGTACAGCCGGAACCCTCCCCCGTTCCATCTCTAGGCTCTCTCTCAGGCCCCTCATACTTGTGATGTGTCTCAGGGGTAGAACGAAGAGATTCCTCTGAGTGAACACATACAGAGAGGCCACAGATGCTGAGGAAGGGCGCCTTGCCTAGTGATATCCTAGCGTAAGTGGAAAAGAGGTACCTGCCTGCTGTCCCGGTGTGTGGAACGTGTTCACATCAGGGGTTGCCTACTGTGAAGTTATTCCCTGGGTGCCCTCGATTTTGTGGCCAAAGACGCAAGGGGCCGTTGTCTGTCCATGGGTAAAATGGAGGGCTCTGCGGAACTGGCCGGTTAGGCTGGACCTCTCCTATTGGCTGAGTGTTTGTGACTCGTCCCCGTCAGAAGTTCCGCCCAGCCTTCCGGTGGCTGTCACCATGGTGATTGGGAAGGAAGCCTTAGGCCCCACACTCAGCCTTCACCTGGCCTACCTGGCCTCTTTCCCCTCATCTAGACCGCTGTGTGGATGAAAGAAAGGATGTCGGCCAGTGAGCACGTGTCCTGATTTCCTTGGAAGGATTAGGCTCCTTGCCTGGGCAGAAGACAGCCAAGGTCAGCCTGAGCCTAGACACCTAGTGACCTGTGACACTGCAGCCAGTGATAGATGTTGATGTCCACGCTCAGGTATCCGCAGGTGGCGGATTCAGTGTGGTGGGAAGAGAAGTGGAAGTAGAGATGACACACTCACGAGGGCACGGGTCAAAGGTCAGGGAAAATAGCTGAGGTCGTGGAGCTCTAGCGGAGCCAGTCTAGGGCCCAGGCCTCCCTGCTGTACGAGGCAAAGAGGTGATCCATCTGCCGCCATCCGTAGACTGTGGACGGCTGGGGCCCTGGATGCCCGGATTTCGGCCTTGTCTACCGAGAAGTGACGCACATGCAGTGTGCCACCGGAGGCTGTGGAGCAGCAGAGGGCAAAATCTTGAAAATGGGGGCTTCAGTTGACTTTGCCTGTGCTCTCCTTTGGCTGAGTGACATGGTGTGTTTCCTAGCAGGTGAAGACATTCGTGGAGAGAGGCGGTTTCCATGCGTGCAGGCAAAGTGTGTGCTGAGATGATGAGTTGCTGGAGACCAGGGTGGACTCTTCAGACCCAGAATAGGCCTCTGGCAGGTATGTGTCAATGTTTTCTGCCCATGGCACTCAGCCGGTTATTTGCATAGAATGTTATCAGCGGAATTAGTAGTCTCCGGAGAGGCTGCCACTTGTCAGGGAGCTTCACCTGGCCAGGTCCGCCCGTGATGTAGCTCCCCAATCAATCACTACTCTCTAGACCTTCCAGATGGACTACCAGAACTTCTCTCCCCATGGGCAAGCCATAGAGCCAGAGGCCTTCCCCCTTTGTTCTTTTGTCTCAAGGCCCTCTGTCAGGCACTCCAAGGTGTGAAGTGACAAGGGGGAGAAGGAAGAGATTTCAGAGAACGAAGACAAGCAGAGAGAGACAGAGAGAGGCAAGAGATGCTGAGTGGGGATGCCTTGCCTACTGATATCCTCAGGAAAGTGGGAAAGAGGTACCTGGCGTGCTCTGCCAATGCCCTGAAGCAGTCCGCACCAGGGGCTCCCTTGTGCCTGCGTAGCCTTTCCCGGGGTGTGCTCAAATCCTGTGGCCACTAGGGGTCATAGGTCACAATGGAGGGCCCTGTGTCATCTGCCTGGCGGGCCGGATCTCTGCCATTGGCTCAGTCTTGTCAGCAGGCCCATCCCAAGCTCCGCCCACTCTTGCGGTGGGGGGACTGTCTCTATGGTGATGGCAAAGAAGCCTTAGCCCCGCCCACCTGGCCTTGACTTCACCTACCTGGCCCTCTGACCCTCACTCAGACCTCTGTGTTGATAAAAATCAATGTCCGCCAGTGCCCAGGTGTCAGCATCTGGGATAAAGGATTCAGGACCTTGCCTGGGGCAGAAGGCAGCCTAGGTCAGCGGGTAGCTGGAAGTCTAGTGACTTGTGACACTGCTGCCAGTGACAAATGGTGACTCCCACACTCACATATCCCCTGGTGGCAGAATGCTAGTGATGGGTGAGAAACATCGCTCCGGAGCACACGTTTAATGGGGCACCAGCCAAAGCAAAGGCCAGGGCCAGTAGTGGACGTCGTGGAGCTGAATGGCGAGCCAGTGAAGGGCCCAAGGATGTGGCGAACAGGTCGTCCGTGTCCCCACGTCCATCAACCATTGCACTGCTGGGGCCCAGGCTGCCAGGATTTCGGCCTTGCCTTCGGAGCCCGGCCACATAGGCAGCCTTGCACCGCAGGCGGGGACGTGTAGACAGCAAAAATTTGGGAACTGGCAGTGTTTCCTCGATTTCCCTGGCATCGGCCTTTTTGAGCGGCTTGCTTTTTTTCCTGGTAGGATAGGGCCCTGACGGAGAAAGGCAGGATTACGTGTGCAGGAAAGGTGCGTGTTGAGTGGGTGACGACGTTGAGACCACGTTGGGATCTTTAGTCCCAGGAAAGGCCCCTGGCGGGTGTGGGTCAATGTTCTCTACCCATCCCCCTTGGCGGGGGGAGGTTTTCACCATACAAAGCAGCAGCGCAATTATTCGTCGCCGGAGAGGTTGCATCTGCCCACAAGCTCCACCTGGCCAGGGTCCGCCCCTACTGTATTGCGCGTGTCAGTCAACAGAAGCTAAGACCTTCCAGAGAGACTACCTGCTATTTTCTACCCACGGGGAAGCAGTACAGCCGGAACCCTCCCCCGTTCCATCTCTAGGCTCTCTCTCAGGCCCCTCATACTTGTGATGTGTCTCAGGGGTAGAACGAAGAGATTCCTCTGAGTGAACACATACAGAGAGGCCACAGATGCTGAGGAAGGGCGCCTTGCCTAGTGATATCCTAGCGTAAGTGGAAAAGAGGTACCTGCCTGCTGTCCCGGTGTGTGGAACGTGTTCACATCAGGGGTTGCCTACTGTGAAGTTATTCCCTGGGTGCCCTCGATTTTGTGGCCAAAGACGCAAGGGGCCGTTGTCTGTCCATGGGTAAAATGGAGGGCTCTGCGGAACTGGCCGGTTAGGCTGGACCTCTCCTATTGGCTGAGTGTTTGTGACTCGTCCCCGTCAGAAGTTCCGCCCAGCCTTCCGGTGGCTGTCACCATGGTGATTGGGAAGGAAGCCTTAGGCCCCACACTCAGCCTTCACCTGGCCTACCTGGCCTCTTTCCCCTCATCTAGACCGCTGTGTGGATGAAAGAAAGGATGTCGGCCAGTGAGCACGTGTCCTGATTTCCTTGGAAGGATTAGGCTCCTTGCCTGGGCAGAAGACAGCCAAGGTCAGCCTGAGCCTAGACACCTAGTGACCTGTGACACTGCAGCCAGTGATAGATGTTGATGTCCACGCTCAGGTATCCGCAGGTGGCGGATTCAGTGTGGTGGGAAGAGAAGTGGAAGTAGAGATGACACACTCACGAGGGCACGGGTCAAAGGTCAGGGAAAATAGCTGAGGTCGTGGAGCTCTAGCGGAGCCAGTCTAGGGCCCAGGCCTCCCTGCCGTACGAGGCAAAGAGGTGATCCATCTGCCGCCATCCGTAGACTGTGGACGGCTGGGGCCCTGGATGCCCGGATTTCGGCCTTGTCTACCGAGAAGTGACGCACATGCAGTGTGCCACCGGAGGCTGTGGAGCAGCAGAGGGCAAAATCTTGAAAATGGGGGCTTCAGTTGACTTTGCCTGTGCTCTCCTTTGGCTGAGTGACATGGTGTGTTTCCTAGCAGGTGAAGACATTCGTGGAGAGAGGCGGTTTCCATGCGTGCAGGCAAAGTGTGTGCTGAGATGATGAGTTGCTGGAGACCAGGGTGGACTCTTCAGACCCAGAATAGGCCTCTGGCAGGTATGTGTCAATGTTTTCTGCCCATGGCACTCAGCCGGTTATTTGCATAGAATGTTATCAGCGGAATTAGTAGTCTCCGGAGAGGCTGCCACTTGTCAGGGAGCTTCACCTGGCCAGGTCCGCCCGTGATGTAGCTCCCCAATCAATCACTACTCTCTAGACCTTCCAGATGGACTACCAGAACTTCTCTCCCCATGGGCAAGCCATAGAGCCAGAGGCCTTCCCCCTTTGTTCTTTTGTCTCAAGGCCCTCTGTCAGGCACTCCAAGGTGTGAAGTGACAAGGGGGAGAAGGAAGAGATTTCAGAGAACGAAGACAAGCAGAGAGAGACAGAGAGAGGCAAGAGATGCTGAGTGGGGATGCCTTGCCTACTGATATCCTCAGGAAAGTGGGAAAGAGGTACCTGGCGTGCTCTGCCAATGCCCTGAAGCAGTCCGCACCAGGGGCTCCCTTGTGCCTGCGTAGCCTTTCCCGGGGTGTGCTCAAATCCTGTGGCCACTAGGGGTCATAGGTCACAATGGAGGGCCCTGTGTCATCTGCCTGGCGGGCCGGATCTCTGCCATTGGCTCAGTCTTGTCAGCAGGCCCATCCCAAGCTCCGCCCACTCTTGCGGTGGGGGGACTGTCTCTATGGTGATGGCAAAGAAGCCTTAGCCCCGCCCACCTGGCCTTGACTTCACCTACCTGGCCCTCTGACCCTCACTCAGACCTCTGTGTTGATAAAAATCAATGTCCGCCAGTGCCCAGGTGTCAGCATCTGGGATAAAGGATTCAGGACCTTGCCTGGGGCAGAAGGCAGCCTAGGTCAGCGGGTAGCTGGAAGTCTAGTGACTTGTGACACTGCTGCCAGTGACAAATGGTGACTCCCACACTCACATATCCCCTGGTGGCAGAATGCTAGTGATGGGTGAGAAACATCGCTCCGGAGCACACGTTTAATGGGGCACCAGCCAAAGCAAAGGCCAGGGCCAGTAGTGGACGTCGTGGAGCTGAATGGCGAGCCAGTGAAGGGCCCAAGGATGTGGCGAACAGGTCGTCCGTGTCCCCACGTCCATCAACCATTGCACTGCTGGGGCCCAGGCTGCCAGGATTTCGGCCTTGCCTTCGGAGCCCGGCCACATAGGCAGCCTTGCACCGCAGGCGGGGACGTGTAGACAGCAAAAATTTGGGAACTGGCAGTGTTTCCTCGATTTCCCTGGCATCGGCCTTTTTGAGCGGCTTGCTTTTTTTCCTGGTAGGATAGGGCCCTGACGGAGAAAGGCAGGATTACGTGTGCAGGAAAGGTGCGTGTTGAGTGGGTGACGACGTTGAGACCACGTTGGGATCTTTAGTCCCAGGAAAGGCCCCTGGCGGGTGTGGGTCAATGTTCTCTACCCATCCCCCTTGGCGGGGGGAGGTTTTCACCATACAAAGCAGCAGCGCAATTATTCGTCGCCGGAGAGGTTGCATCTGCCCACAAGCTCCACCTGGCCAGGGTCCGCCCCTACTGTATTGCGCGTGTCAGTCAACAGAAGCTAAGACCTTCCAGAGAGACTACCTGCTATTTTCTACCCACGGGGAAGCAGTACAGCCGGAACCCTCCCCCGTTCCATCTCTAGGCTCTCTCTCAGGCCCCTCATACTTGTGATGTGTCTCAGGGGTAGAACGAAGAGATTCCTCTGAGTGAACACATACAGAGAGGCCACAGATGCTGAGGAAGGGCGCCTTGCCTAGTGATATCCTAGCGTAAGTGGAAAAGAGGTACCTGCCTGCTGTCCCGGTGTGTGGAACGTGTTCACATCAGGGGTTGCCTACTGTGAAGTTATTCCCTGGGTGCCCTCGATTTTGTGGCCAAAGACGCAAGGGGCCGTTGTCTGTCCATGGGTAAAATGGAGGGCTCTGCGGAACTGGCCGGTTAGGCTGGACCTCTCCTATTGGCTGAGTGTTTGTGACTCGTCCCCGTCAGAAGTTCCGCCCAGCCTTCCGGTGGCTGTCACCATGGTGATTGGGAAGGAAGCCTTAGGCCCCACACTCAGCCTTCACCTGGCCTACCTGGCCTCTTTCCCCTCATCTAGACCGCTGTGTGGATGAAAGAAAGGATGTCGGCCAGTGAGCACGTGTCCTGATTTCCTTGGAAGGATTAGGCTCCTTGCCTGGGCAGAAGACAGCCAAGGTCAGCCTGAGCCTAGACACCTAGTGACCTGTGACACTGCAGCCAGTGATAGATGTTGATGTCCACGCTCAGGTATCCGCAGGTGGCGGATTCAGTGTGGTGGGAAGAGAAGTGGAAGTAGAGATGACACACTCACGAGGGCACGGGTCAAAGGTCAGGGAAAATAGCTGAGGTCGTGGAGCTCTAGCGGAGCCAGTCTAGGGCCCAGGCCTCCCTGCTGTACGAGGCAAAGAGGTGATCCATCTGCCGCCATCCGTAGACTGTGGACGGCTGGGGCCCTGGATGCCCGGATTTCGGCCTTGTCTACCGAGAAGTGACGCACATGCAGTGTGCCACCGGAGGCTGTGGAGCAGCAGAGGGCAAAATCTTGAAAATGGGGGCTTCAGTTGACTTTGCCTGTGCTCTCCTTTGGCTGAGTGACATGGTGTGTTTCCTAGCAGGTGAAGACATTCGTGGAGAGAGGCGGTTTCCATGCGTGCAGGCAAAGTGTGTGCTGAGATGATGAGTTGCTGGAGACCAGGGTGGACTCTTCAGACCCAGAATAGGCCTCTGGCAGGTATGTGTCAATGTTTTCTGCCCATGGCACTCAGCCGGTTATTTGCATAGAATGTTATCAGCGGAATTAGTAGTCTCCGGAGAGGCTGCCACTTGTCAGGGAGCTTCACCTGGCCAGGTCCGCCCGTGATGTAGCTCCCCAATCAATCACTACTCTCTAGACCTTCCAGATGGACTACCAGAACTTCTCTCCCCATGGGCAAGCCGTAGAGCCAGAGGCCTTCCCCCTTTGTTCTTTCGTCTCAAGGCCCTCTGTCAGGCACTCCAAGGTGTGAAGTGACAAGGGGGAGAAGGAAGAGATTTCAGAGAACGAAGACAAGCAGAGAGAGACAGAGAGAGGCAAGAGATGCTGAGTGGGGATGCCTTGCCTACTGATATCCTCAGGAAAGTGGGAAAGAGGTACCTGGCGTGCTCTGCCAATGCCCTGAAGCAGTCCGCACCAGGGGCTCCCTTGTGCCTGCGTAGCCTTTCCCGGGGTGTGCTCAAATCCTGTGGCCACTAGGGGTCATAGGTCACATTGGAGGGCCCTGTGTCATCTGCCTGGCGGGCCGGATCTCTGCCATTGGCTCAGTCTTGTCAGCAGGCCCATCCCAAGCTCCGCCCACTCTTGCGGTGGGGGGACTGTCTCTATGGTGATGGCAAAGAAGCCTTAGCCCCGCCCACCTGGCCTTGACTTCACCTACCTGGCCCTCTGACCCTCACTCAGACCTCTGTGTTGATAAAAATCAATGTCCGCCAGTGCCCAGGTGTCAGCATCTGGGATAAAGGATTCGGGACCTTGCCTGGGGCAGAAGGCAGCCTAGGTCAGCGGGTAGCTGGAAGTCTAGTGACTTGTGACACTGCTGCCAGTGACAAATGGTGACTCCCACACTCACATATCCCCTGGTGGCAGAATGCTAGTGATGGGTGGAGAAACATCGCTCCGGAGCACACGTTTAATGGGGCACCAGCCAAAGCAAAGGCCAGGGCCAGTAGTGGACGTCGTGGAGCTGAATGGCGAGCCAGTGAAGGGCCCAACGATGTGGCGAACAGGTCATCCGTGTGCCCACGTCCATCAACCATTGCACTGCTGGCGCGCAGGCTGCCAGGATTTCGGCCTTGCCTTCGGAGCCCGGCCACATAGGCAGCCTTGCACCGCAGGCGGGGACATGTAGACAGCAAAAATTTGGGAACTGGCAGTGTTTCCTCGATTTCCCTGGCATCGGCCTTTTTGAGCGGCTTGCTTTTTTTCCTGGTAGGATAGG
Organism: Loxodonta africana; assembly: GCF_030014295.1. Taxonomy (NCBI): domain Eukaryota; kingdom Metazoa; phylum Chordata; class Mammalia; order Proboscidea; family Elephantidae; genus Loxodonta; species Loxodonta africana. Next base: position 82,426 of record NW_026975582.1, read on the forward strand.
GCCCTGACGGAGAAAGGCAGGATTACGTGTGCAGGAAAGGTGCGTGTTGAGAGGGTGACGACGTTGAGACCACGTTGGGATCTTTAGTCCCAGGAAAGGCCCCTGGCGGGTGTGGGTCAATGTTCTCTACCCATCCCCCTTGGCGGGGGGAGGTTTTCACCATACAAAGCAGCAGCGCAATTATTCGTCGCCGGAGAGGTTGCATCTGCCCACAAGCTCCACCTGGCCAGGGTCCGCCCCTACTGTATTGCGCGTGTCAGTCAACAGAAGCTAAGACCTTCCAGAGAGACTACCTGCTATTTTCTACCCACGGGGAAGCAGTACAGCCGGAACCCTCCCCCGTTCCATCTCTAGGCTCTCTCTCAGGCCCCTCATACTTGTGATGTGTCTCAGGGGTAGAACGAAGAGATTCCTCTGAGTGAACACATACAGAGAGGCCACAGATGCTGAGGAAGGGCGCCTTGCCTAGTGATATCCTAGCGTAAGTGGAAAAGAGGTACCTGCCTGCTGTCCCGGTGTGTGGAACGTGTTCACATCAGGGGTTGCCTACTGTGAAGTTATTCCCTGGGTGCCCTCGATTTTGTGGCCAAAGACGCAAGGGGCCGTTGTCTGTCCATGGGTAAAATGGAGGGCTCTGCGGAACTGGCCGGTTAGGCTGGACCTCTCCTATTGGCTGAGTGTTTGTGACTCGTCCCCGTCAGAAGTTCCGCCCAGCCTTCCGGTGGCGGTCACCATGGTGATTGGGAAAGAAGCCTTAGGCCCCACACTCAGCCTTCACCTGGCCTACCTGGCCTCTTTCCCCTCATCTAGACCGCTGTGTGGATGAAAGAAAGGATGTCGGCCAGTGAGCACGTGTCCTGATTTCCTTGGAAGGATTAGGCTCCTTGCCTGGGCAGAAGACAGCCAAAGTCAGCCTGAGCCTAGACACCTAGTGACCTGTGACACTGCAGCCAGGGATAGATGTTGATGTCCACGCTCAGGTATCCGCAGGTGGCGGATTCAGTGTGGTGGGAAGAGAAGTGGAAGTAGAGATGACACACTCACGAGGGCACGGGTCAAAGGTCAGGGAAAATAGCTGAGGTCGTGGAGCTCTAGCGGAGCCAGTCTAGGGCCCAGGCCTCCCTGCCGTACGAGGCAAAGAGGTGATCCATCTGCCGCCATCCGTAGACTGTGGACGGCTGGGGCCCTGGATGCCCGGATTTCGGCCTTGTCTACCGAGAAGTGACGCACATGCAGTGTGCCACCGGAGGCTGTGGAGCAGCAGAGGGCAAAATCTTGAAAATGGGGGCTTCAGTTGACTTTGCCTGTGCTCTCCTTTGGCTGAGTGACATGGTGTGTTTCCTAGCAGGTGAAGACATTCGTGGAGAGAGGCGGTTTCCATGCGTGCAGGCAAAGTGTGTGCTGAGATGATGAGTTGCTGGAGACCAGGGTGAACTCTTCAGACCCAGAATAGGCCTCTGGCAGGTATGTGTCAATGTTTTCTGCCCATGGCACTCAGCCGGTTATTTGCATAGAATGTTATCAGCGGAATTAGTAGTCTCCGGAGAGGCTGCCACTTGTCAGGGAGCTTCACCTGGCCAGGTCCGCCCGTGATGTAGCTCCCCAATCAATCACTACTCTCTAGACCTTCCAGATGGACTACCAGAACTTCTCTCCCCATGGGCAAGCCGTAGAGCCAGAGGCCTTCCCCCTTTGTTCTTTCGTCTCAAGGCCCTCTGTCAGGCACTCCAAGGTGTGAAGTGACAAGGGGGAGAAGGAAGAGATTTCAGAGAACGAAGACAAGCAGAGAGAGACAGAGAGAGGCAAGAGATGCTGAGTGGGGATGCCTTGCCTACTGATATCCTCAGGAAAGTGGGAAAGAGGTACCTGGCGTGCTCTGCCAATGCCCTGAAGCAGTCCGCACCAGGGGCTCCCTTGTGCCTGCGTAGCCTTTCCCGGGGTGTGCTCAAATCCTGTGGCCACTAGGGGTCATAGGTCACAATGGAGGGCCCTGTGTCATCTGCCTGGCGGGCCGGATCTCTGCCATTGGCTCAGTCTTGTCAGCAGGCCCATCCCAAGCTCCGCCCACTCTTGCGGTGGGGGGACTGTCTCTATGGTGATGGCAAAGAAGCCTTAGCCCCGCCCACCTGGCCTTGACTTCACCTACCTGGCCCTCTGACCCTCACTCAGACCTCTGTGTTGATAAAAATCAATGTCCGCCAGTGCCCAGGTGTCAGCATCTGGGATAAAGGATTCGGGACCTTGCCTGGGGCAGAAGGCAGCCTAGGTCAGCGGGTAGCTGGAAGTCTAGTGACTTGTGACACTGCTGCCAGTGACAAATGGTGACTCCCACACTCACATATCCCCTGGTGGCAGAATGCTAGTGATGGGTGGAGAAACATCGCTCCGGAGCACACGTTTAATGGGGCACCAGCCAAAGCAAAGGCCAGGGCCAGTAGTGGACGTCGTGGAGCTGAATGGCGAGCCAGTGAAGGGCCCAAGGATGTGGCGAACAGGTCGTCCGTGTCCCCACGTCCATCAACCATTGCACTGCTGGGGCCCAGGCTGCCAGGATTTCGGCCTTGCCTTCGGAGCCCGGCCACATAGGCAGCCTTGCACCGCAGGCGGGGACATGTAGACAGCAAAAATTTGGGAACTGGCAGTGTTTCCTCGATTTCCCTGGCATCGGCCTTTTTGAGCGGCTTGCTTTTTTTCCTGGTAGGATAGGGCCCTGACGGAGAAAGGCAGGATTACGTGTGCAGGAAAGGTGCGTGTTGAGTGGGTGACGACGTTGAGACCATGTTGGGATCTTTAGTCCCAGGAAAGGCCCCTGGCGGGTGTGGGTCAATGTTCTTTACCTATCCCCCTTGGCGGGGGGAGGTTTTCACCATACAAAGCAGCAGCGCAATTATTCGTCGCCGGAGAGGTTGCATCTGCCCACAAGCTCCACCTGGCCAGGGTCCGCCCCTACTGTATTGCGCGTGTCAGTCAACAGAAGCTAAGACCTTCCAGAGAGACTACCTGCTATTTTCTACCCACGGGGAAGCAGTACAGCCGGAACCCTTCCCCGTTCCATTTCTAGGCTCTCTCTCAGGCCCCTCATACTTGTGATGTGTCTCAGGGGTAGAACGAAGAGATTCCTCTGAGTGAACACATACAGAGAGGCCACAGATGCTGAGGAAGGGCGCCTTGCCTAGTGATATCCTAGCGTAAGTGGAAAAGAGCTACCTGCCTGCTGTCCCGGTGTGTCGAACGTGTTCACATCAGGGGTTGCCTACTGTGAAGTTATTCCCTGGGTGCCCTCGATTTTGTGGCCAAAGACGCAAGGGGCCGTTGTCTGTCCATGGGTAAAATGGAGGGCTCTGCGGAACTGGCCGGTTAGGCTGGACCTCTCCTATTGGCTGAGTGTTTGTGACTCGTCCCCGTCAGAAGTTCCGCCCAGCCTTCCGGTGGCTGTCACCATGGTGATTGGGAAAGAAGCCTTAGGCCCCACACTCAGCCTTCACCTGGTCTACCTGGCCTCTTTCCCCTCATCTAGACCGCTGTGTGGATGAAAGAAAGGATGTCGGCCAGTGAGCACGTGTCCTGATTTCCTTGGAAGGATTAGGCTCCTTGCCTGGGCAGAAGACAGCCAAGGTCAGCCTGAGCCTAGACACCTAGTGACCTGTGACACTGCAGCCAGTGATAGATGTTGATGTCCACGCTCAGGTATCCGCAGGTGGCGGATTCAGTGTGGTGGGAAGAGAAGTGGAAGTAGAGATGACACACTCACGAGGGCACGGGTCAAAGGTCAGGGAAAATAGCTGAGGTCGTGGAGCTCTAGCGGAGCCAGTCTAGGGCCCAGGCCTCCCTGCCGTACGAGGCAAAGAGGTGATCCATCTGCCGCCATCCGTAGACTGTGGACGGCTGGGGCCCTGGATGCCCGGATTTCGTCCTTGTCTACCGAGAAGTGACGCACATGCAGTGTGCCACTGGAGGCTGTGGAGCAGCAGAGGGCAAAATCTTGAAAATGGGGGCTTCAGTTGACTTTGCCTGTGCTCTCCTTTGGCTGAGTGACATGGTGTGTTTCCTAGCAGGTGAAGACATTCGTGGAGAGAGGCGGTTTCCATGCGTGCAGGCAAAGTGTGTGCTGAGATGATGAGTTGCTGGAGACCAGGGTGGACTCTTCAGACCCAGAATAGGCCTCTGGCAGGTATGTGTCAATGTTTTCTGCCCATGGCACTCAGCCGGTTATTTGCATAGAATGTTATCAGCGGAATTAGTAGTCTCCGGAGAGGCTGCCACTTGTCAGGGAGCTTCACCTGGCCAGGTCCGCCCGTGATGTAGCTCCCCAATCAATCACTACTCTCTAGACCTTCCAGATGGACTACCAGAACTTCTCTCCCCATGGGCAAGCCGTAGAGCCAGAGGCCTTCCCCCTTTGTTCTTTCGTCTCAAGGCCCTCTGTCAGGCACTCCAAGGTGTGAAGTGACAAGGGGGAGAAGGAAGAGATTTCAGAGAACGAAGACAAGCAGAGAGAGACAGAGAGAGGCAAGAGATGCTGAGTGGGGATGCCTTGCCTACTGATATCCTCAGGAAAGTGGGAAAGAGGTACCTGGCGTGCTCTGCCAATGCCCTGAAGCAGTCCGCACCAGGGGCTCCCTTGTGCCTGCGTAGCCTTTCCCGGGGTGTGCTCAAATCCTGTGGCCACTAGGGGTCATAGGTCACAATGGAGGGCCCTGTGTCATCTGCCTGGCGGGCCGGATCTCTGCCATTGGCTCAGTCTTGTCAGCAGGCCCATCCCAAGCTCCGCCCACTCTTGCGGTGGGGGGACTGTCTCTATGGTGATGGCAAAGAAGCCTTAGCCCCGCCCACCTGGCCTTGACTTCACCTACCTGGCCCTCTGACCCTCACTCAGACCTCTGTGTTGATAAAAATCAATGTCCGCCAGTGCCCAGGTGTCAGCATCTGGGATAAAGGATTCGGGACCTTGCCTGGGGCAGAAGGCAGCCTAGGTCAGCGGGTAGCTGGAAGTCTAGTGACTTGTGACACTGCTGCCAGTGACAAATGGTGACTCCCACACTCACATATCCCCTGGTGGCAGAATGCTAGTGATGGGTGGAGAAACATCGCTCCGGAGCACACGTTTAATGGGGCACCAGCCAAAGCAAAGGCCAGGGCCAGTAGTGGACGTCGTGGAGCTGAATGGCGAGCCAGTGAAGGGCCCAAGGATGTGGCGAACAGGTCGTCCGTGTCCCCACGTCCATCAACCATTGCACTGCTGGGGCCCAGGCTGCCAGGATTTCGGCCTTGCCTTCGGAGCCCGGCCACATAGGCAGCCTTGCACCGCAGGCGGGGACATGTAGACAGCAAAAATTTGGGAACTGGCAGTGTTTCCTCGATTTCCCTGGCATCGGCCTTTTTGAGCGGCTTGCTTTTTTTCCTGGTAGGATAGGGCCCTGACGGAGAAAGGCAGGATTACGTGTGCAGGAAAGGTGCGTGTTGAGTGGGTGACGACGTTGAGACCACGTTGGGATCTTTAGTCCCAGGAAAGGCCCCTGGCGGGTGTGGGTCAATGTTCTCTACCCATCCCCCTTGGCGGGGGGAGGTTTTCACCATACAAAGCAGCAGCGCAATTATTCGTCGCCGGAGAGGTTGCATCTGCCCACAAGCTCCACCTGGCCAGGGTCCGCCCCTACTGTATTGCGCGTGTCAGTCAACAGAAGCTAAGACCTTCCAGAGAGACTACCTGCTATTTTCTACCCACGGGGAAGCAGTACAGCCGGAACCCTCCCCCGTTCCATCTCTAGGCTCTCTCTCAGGCCCCTCATACTTGTCATGTGTCTCAGGGGTAGAACCAAGAGATTCCTCTGAGTGAACACATACAGAGAGGCCACAGATGCTGAGGAAGGGCGCCTTGCCTAGTGATATCCTAGCGTAAGTGGAAAAGAGGTACCTCCCTGCTGTCCCGGTGTGTGGAACGTGTTCACATCAGGGGTTGCCTACTGTGAAGTTATTCCCTGGGTGCCCTCGATTTTGTGGCCAAAGACGCAAGGGGCCGTTGTCTGTCCATGGGTAAAATGGAGGGCTCTGCGGAACTGGCCGGTTAGGCTGGACCTCTCCTATTGGCTGAGTGTTTGTGACTCGTCCCCGTCAGAAGTTCCGCCCAGCCTTCCGGTGGCTGTCACCATGGTGATTGGGAAGGAAGCCTTAGGCCCCACACTCAGCCTTCACCTGGCCTACCTGGCCTCTTTCCCCTCATCTAGACCGCTGTGTGGATGAAAGAAAGGATGTCGGCCAGTGAGCACGTGTCCTGATTTCCTTGGAAGGATTAGGCTCCTTGCCTGGGCAGAAGACAGCCAAGGTCAGCCTGAGCCTAGGCACCTAGTGACCTGTGACACTGCAGCCAGTGATAGATGTTGATGTCCACGCTCAGGTATCCGCAGGTGGCGGATTCAGTGTGGTGGGAAGAGAAGTGGAAGTAGAGATGACACACTCACGAGGGCACGGGTCAAAGGTCAGGGAAAATAGCTGAGGTCGTGGAGCTCTAGCGGAGCCAGTCTAGGGCCCAGGCCTCCCTGCCGTACGAGGCAAAGAGGTGATCCATCTGCCGCCATCCGTAGACTGTGGACGGCTGGGGCCCTGGATGCCCGGATTTCGGCCTTGTCTACCGAGAAGTGACGCACATGCAGTGTGCCACCGGAGGCTGTGGAGCAGCAGAGGGCAAAATCTTGAAAATGGGGGCTTCAGTTGACTTTGCCTGTGCTCTCCTTTGGCTGAGTGACATGGTGTGTTTCCTAGCAGGTGAAGACATTCGTGGAGAGAGGCGGTTTCCATGCGTGCAGGCAAAGTGTGTGCTGAGATGATGAGTTGCTGGAGACCAGGGTGGACTCTTCAGACCCAGAATAGGCCTCTGGCAGGTATGTGTCAATGTTTTCTGCCCATGGCACTCAGCCGGTTATTTGCATAGAATGTTATCAGCGGAATTAGTAGTCTCCGGAGAGGCTGCCACTTGTCAGGGAGCTTCACCTGGCCAGGTCCGCCCGTGATGTAGCTCCCCAATCAATCACTACTCTCTAGACCTTCCAGATGGACTACCAGAACTTCTCTCCCCATGGGCAAGCCGTAGAGCCAGAGGCCTTCCCCCTTTGTTCTTTCGTCTCAAGGCCCTCTGTCAGGCACTCCAAGGTGTGAAGTGACAAGGGGGAGAAGGAAGAGATTTCAGAGAACGAAGACAAGCAGAGAGAGACAGAGAGAGGCAAGAGATGCTGAGTGGGGATGCCTTGCCTACTGATATCCTCAGGAAAGTGGGAAAGAGGTACCTGGCGTGCTCTGCCAATGCCCTGAAGCAGTCCGCACCAGGGGCTCCCTTGTGCCTGCGTAGCCTTTCCCGGGGTGTGCTCAAATCCTGTGGCCACTAGGGGTCATAGGTCACAATGGAGGGCCCTGTGTCATCTGCCTGGCGGGCCGGATCTCTGCCATTGGCTCAGTCTTGTCAGCAGGCCCATCCCAAGCTCCGCCCACTCTTGCGGTGGGGGGACTGTCTCTATGGTGATGGCAAAGAAGCCTTAGCCCCGCCCACCTGGCCTTGACTTCACCTACCTGGCCCTCTGACCCTCACTCAGACCTCTGTGTTGATAAAAATCAATGTCCGCCAGTGCCCAGGTGTCAGCATCTGGGATAAAGGATTCGGGACCTTGCCTGGGGCAGAAGGCAGCCTAGGTCAGCGGGTAGCTGGAAGTCTAGTGACTTGTGACACTGCTGCCAGTGACAAATGGTGACTCCCACACTCACATATCCCCTGGTGGCAGAATGCTAGTGATGGGTGGAGAAACATCGCTCCGGAGCACACGTTTAATGGGGCACCAGCCAAAGCAAAGGCCAGGGCCAGTAGTGGACGTCGTGGAGCTGAATGGCGAGCCAGTGAAGGGCCCAAGGATGTGGCGAACAGGTCGTCCGTGTCCCCACGTCCATCAACCATTGCACTGCTGGGGCCCAGGCTGCCAGGATTTCGGCCTTGCCTTCGGAGCCCGGCCACATAGGCAGCCTTGCACCGCAGGCGGGGACATGTAGACAGCAAAAATTTGGGAACTGGCAGTGTTTCCTCGATTTCCCTGGCATCGGCCTTTTTGAGCGGCTTGCTTTTTTTCCTGGTAGGATAGGGCCCTGACGGAGAAAGGCAGGATTACGTGTGCAGGAAAGGTGCGTGTTGAGTGGGTGACGACGTTGAGACCACGTTGGGATCTTTAGTCCCAGGAAAGGCCCCTGGCGGGTGTGGGTCAATGTTCTCTACCCATCCCCCTTGGCGGGGGGAGGTTTTCACCATACAAAGCAGCAGCGCAATTATTCGTCGCCGGAGAGGTTGCATCTGCCCACAAGCTCCACCTGGCCAGGGTCCGCCCCTACTGTATTGCGCGTGTCAGTCAACAGAAGCTAAGACCTTCCAGAGAGACTACCTGCTATTTTCTACCCACGGGGAAGCAGTACAGCCGGAACCCTCCCCCGTTCCATCTCTAGGCTCTCTCTCAGGCCCCTCATACTTGTGATGTGTCTCAGGGGTAGAACCAAGAGATTCCTCTGAGTGAACACATACAGAGAGGCCACAGATGCTGAGGAAGGGCGCCTTGCCTAGTGATATCCTAGCGTAAGTGGAAAAGAGGTACCTGCCTGCTGTCCCGGTGTGTGGAACGTGTTCACATCAGGGGTTGCCTACTGTGAAGTTATTCCCTGGGTGCCCTCGATTTTGTGGCCAAAGACGCAAGGGGCCGTTGTCTGTCCATGGGTAAAATGGAGGGCTCTGCGGAACTGGCCGGTTAGGCTGGACCTCTCCTATTGGCTGAGTGTTTGTGACTCGTCCCCGTCAGAAGTTCCGCCCAGCCTTCCGGTGGCTGTCACCATGGTGATTGGGAAGGAAGCCTTAGGCCCCACACTCAGCCTTCACCTGGCCTACCTGGCCTCTTTCCCCTCATCTAGACCGCTGTGTGGATGAAAGAAAGGATGTCGGCCAGTGAGCACGTGTCCTGATTTCCTTGGAAGGATTAGGCTCCTTGCCTGGGCAGAAGACAGCCAAGGTCAGCCTGAGCCTAGACACCTAGTGACCTGTGACACTGCAGCCAGTGATAGATGTTGATGTCCACGCTCAGGTATCCGCAGGTGGCGGATTCAGTGTGGTGGGAAGAGAAGTGGAAGTAGAGATGACACACTCACGAGGGCACGGGTCAAAGGTCAGGGAAAATAGCTGAGGTCGTGGAGCTCTAGCGGAGCCAGTCTAGGGCCCAGGCCTCCCTGCCGTACGAGGCAAAGAGGTGATCCATCTGCCGCCATCCGTAGACTGTGGACGGCTGGGGCCCTGGATGCCCGGATTTCGGCCTTGTCTACCGAGAAGTGACGCACATGCAGTGTGCCACCGGAGGCTGTGGAGCAGCAGAGGGCAAAATCTTGAAAATGGGGGCTTCAGTTGACTTTGCCTGTGCTCTCCTTTGGCTGAGTGACATGGTGTGTTTCCTAGCAGGTGAAGACATTCGTGGAGAGAGGCGGTTTCCATGCGTGCAGGCAAAGTGTGTGCTGAGATGATGAGTTGCTGGAGACCAGGGTGGACTCTTCAGACCCAGAATAGGCCTCTGGCAGGTATGTGTCAATGTTTTCTGCCCATGGCACTCAGCCGGTTATTTGCATAGAATGTTATCAGCGGAATTAGTAGTCTCCGGAGAGGCTGCCACTTGTCAGGGAGCTTCACCTGGCCAGGTCCGCCCGTGATGTAGCTCCCCAATCAATCACTACTCTCTAGACCTTCCAGATGGACTACCAGAACTTCTCTCCCCATGGGCAAGCCGTAGAGCCAGAGGCCTTCCCCCTTTGTTCTTTCGTCTCAAGGCCCTCTGTCAGGCACTCCAAGGTGTGAAGTGACAAGGGGGAGAAGGAAGAGATTTCAGAGAACGAAGACAAGCAGAGAGAGACAGAGAGAGGCAAGAGATGCTGAGTGGGGATGCCTTGCCTACTGATATCCTCAGGAAAGTGGGAAAGAGGTACCTGGCGTGCTCTGCCAATGCCCTGAAGCAGTCCGCACCAGGGGCTCCCTTGTGCCTGCGTAGCCTTTCCCGGGGTGTGCTCAAATCCTGTGGCCACTAGGGGTCATAGGTCACAATGGAGGGCCCTGTGTCATCTGCCTGGCGGGCCGGATCTCTGCCATTGGCTCAGTCTTGTCAGCAGGCCCATCCCAAGCTCCGCCCACTCTTGCGGTGGGGGGACTGTCTCTATGGTGATGGCAAAGAAGCCTTAGCCCCGCCCACCTGGCCTTGACTTCACCTACCTGGCCCTCTGACCCTCACTCAGACCTCTGTGTTGATAAAAATCAATGTCCGCCAGTGCCCAGGTGTCAGCATCTGGGATAAAGGATTCGGGACCTTGCCTGGGGCAGAAGGCAGCCTAGGTCAGCGGGTAGCTGGAAGTCTAGTGACTTGTGACACTGCTGCCAGTGACAAATGGTGACTCCCACACTCACATATCCCCTGGTGGCAGAATGCTAGTGATGGGTGGAGAAACATCGCTCCGGAGCACACGTTTAATGGGGCACCAGCCAAAGCAAAGGCCAGGGCCAGTAGTGGACGTCGTGGAGCTGAATGGCGAGCCAGTGAAGGGCCCAAGGATGTGGCGAACAGGTCGTCCGTGTCCCCACGTCCATCAACCATTGCACTGCTGGGGCCCAGGCTGCCAGGATTTCGGCCTTGCCTTCGGAGCCCGGCCACCTAGGCAGCCTTGCACCGGAGGCGGGGACGTGTAGACAGCAAAAATTTGGAAAGTGGCAGTGTTTCCTCGATTTCCCTGGCATCGGCCTTTTTGAGCGGCTTGCTTTTTTTCCTGGTAGGATAGGGCCCTGACGGAGAAAGGCAGGATTACGTGTGCAGGAAAGGTGTGTGTTGAGAGGGTGACGACGTTGAGACCATGTTGGGATCTTTAGTCCCAGGAAAGGCCCCTGGCGGGTGTGGGTCAATGTTCTTTACCTATCCCCCTTGGCGGGGGGAGGTTTTCACCATACAAAGCAGCAGCGCAATTATTCGTCGCCGGAGAGGTTGCATCTGCCCACAAGCTCCACCTGGCCAGGGTCCGCCCCTACTGTATTGCGCGTGTCAGTCAACAGAAGCTAAGACCTTCCAGAGAGACTACCTGCTATTTTCTACCCACGGGGAAGCAGTACAGCCGGAACCCTCCCCCGTTCCATCTCTAGGCTCTCTCTCAGGCCCCTCATACTTGTCATGTGTCTCAGGGGTAGAACCAAGAGATTCCTCTGAGTGAACACATACAGAGAGGCCACAGATGCTGAGGAAGGGCGCCTTGCCTAGTGATATCCTAGCGTAAGTGGAAAAGAGGTACCTGCCTGCTGTCCCGGTGTGTGGAACGTGTTCACATCAGGGGTTGCCTACTGTGAAGTTATTCCCTGGGTGCCCTCGATTTTGTGGCCAAAGACGCAAGGGGCCGTTGTCTGTCCATGGGTAAAATGGAGGGCTCTGCGGAACTGGCCGGTTAGGCTGGACCTCTCCTATTGGCTGAGTGTTTGTGACTCGTCCCCGTCAGAAGTTCCGCCCAGCCTTCCGGTGGCTGTCACCATGGTGATTGGGAAGGAAGCCTTAGGCCCCACACTCAGCCTTCACCTGGCCTACCTGGCCTCTTTCCCCTCATCTAGACCGCTGTGTGGATGAAAGAAAGGATGTCGGCCAGTGAGCACGTGTCCTGATTTCCTTGGAAGGATTAGGCTCCTTGCCTGGGCAGAAGACAGCCAAGGTCAGCCTGAGCCTAGACACCTAGTGACCTGTGACACTGCAGCCAGTGATAGATGTTGATGTCCACGCTCAGGTATCCGCAGGTGGCGGATTCAGTGTGGTGGGAAGAGAAGTGGAAGTAGAGATGACACACTCACGAGGGCACGGGTCAAAGGTCAGGGAAAATAGCTGAGGTCGTGGAGCTCTAGCGGAGCCAGTCTAGGGCCCAGGCCTCCCTGCCGTACGAGGCAAAGAGGTGATCCATCTGCCGCCATCCGTAGACTGTGGACGGCTGGGGCCCTGGATGCCCGGATTTCGGCCTTGTCTACCGAGAAGTGACGCACATGCAGTGTGCCACCGGAGGCTGTGGAGCAGCAGAGGGCAAAATCTTGAAAATGGGGGCTTCAGTTGACTTTGCCTGTGCTCTCCTTTGGCTGAGTGACATGGTGTGTTTCCTAGCAGGTGAAGACATTCGTGGAGAGAGGCGGTTTCCATGCGTGCAGGCAAAGTGTGTGCTGAGATGATGAGTTGCTGGAGACCAGGGTGGACTCTTCAGACCCAGAATAGGCCTCTGGCAGGTATGTGTCAATGTTTTCTGCCCATGGCACTCAGCCGGTTATTTGCATAGAATGTTATCAGCGGAATTAGTAGTCTCCGGAGAGGCTGCCACTTGTCAGGGAGCTTCACCTGGCCAGGTCCGCCCGTGATGTAGCTCCCCAATCAATCACTACTCTCTAGACCTTCCAGATGGACTACCAGAACTTCTCTCCCCATGGGCAAGCCGTAGAGCCAGAGGCCTTCCCCCTTTGTTCTTTCGTCTCAAGGCCCTCTGTCAGGCACTCCAAGGTGTGAAGTGACAAGGGGGAGAAGGAAGAGATTTCAGAGAACGAAGACAAGCAGAGAGAGACAGAGAGAGGCAAGAGATGCTGAGTGGGGATGCCTTGCCTACTGATATCCTCAGGAAAGTGGGAAAGAGGTACCTGGCGTGCTCTGCCAATGCCCTGAAGCAGTCCGCACCAGGGGCTCCCTTGTGCCTGCGTAGCCTTTCCCGGGGTGTGCTCAAATCCTGTGGCCACTAGGGGTCATAGGTCACAATGGAGGGCCCTGTGTCATCTGCCTGGCGGGCCGGATCTCTGCCATTGGCTCAGTCTTGTCAGCAGGCCCATCCCAAGCTCCGCCCACTCTTGCGGTGGGGGGACTGTCTCTATGGTGATGGCAAAGAAGCCTTAGCCCCGCCCACCTGGCCTTGACTTCACCTACCTGGCCCTCTGACCCTCACTCAGACCTCTGTGTTGATAAAAATCAATGTCCGCCAGTGCCCAGGTGTCAGCATCTGGGATAAAGGATTCGGGACCTTGCCTGGGGCAGAAGGCAGCCTAGGTCAGCGGGTAGCTGGAAGTCTAGTGACTTGTGACACTGCTGCCAGTGACAAATGGTGACTCCCACACTCACATATCCCCTGGTGGCAGAATGCTAGTGATGGGTGGAGAAACATCGCTCCGGAGCACACGTTTAATGGGGCACCAGCCAAAGCAAAGGCCAGGGCCAGTAGTGGACGTCGTGGAGCTGAATGGCGAGCCAGTGAAGGGCCCAAGGATGTGGCGAACAGGTCGTCCGTGTCCCCACGTCCATCAACCATTGCACTGCTGGGGCCCAGGCTGCCAGGATTTCGGCCTTGCCTTCGGAGCCCGGCCACATAGGCAGCCTTGCACCGCAGGCGGGGACATGTAGACAGCAAAAATTTGGGAACTGGCAGTGTTTCCTCGATTTCCCTGGCATCGGCCTTTTTGAGCGGCTTGCTTTTTTTCCTGGTAGGATAGGGCCCTGACGGAGAAAGGCAGGATTACGTGTGCAGGAAAGGTGCGTGTTGAGTGGGTGACGACGTTGAGACCACGTTGGGATCTTTAGTCCCAGGAAAGGCCCCTGGCGGGTGTGGGTCAATGTTCTCTACCCATCCCCCTTGGCGGGGGGAGGTTTTCACCATACAAAGCAGCAGCGCAATTATTCGTCGCCGGAGAGGTTGCATCTGCCCACAAGCTCCACCTGGCCAGGGTCCGCCCCTACTGTATTGCGCGTGTCAGTCAACAGAAGCTAAGACCTTCCAGAGAGACTACCTGCTATTTTCTACCCACGGGGAAGCAGTACAGCCGGAACCCTCCCCCGTTCCATCTCTAGGCTCTCTCTCAGGCCCCTCATACTTGTGATGTGTCTCAGGGGTAGAACGAAGAGATTCCTCTGAGTGAACACATACAGAGAGGCCACAGATGCTGAGGAAGGGCGCCTTGCCTAGTGATATCCTAGCGTAAGTGGAAAAGAGCTACCTGCCTGCTGTCCCGGTGTGTGGAACGTGTTCACATCAGGGGTTGCCTACTGTGAAGTTATTCCCTGGGTGCCCTCGATTTTGTGGCCAAAGACGCAAGGGGCCGTTGTCTGTCCATGGGTAAAATGGAGGGCTCTGCGGAACTGGCCGGTTAGGCTGGACCTCTCCTATTGGCTGAGTGTTTGTGACTCGTCCCCGTCAGAAGTTCCGCCCAGCCTTCCGGTGGCTGTCACCATGGTGATTGGGAAGGAAGCCTTAGGCCCCACACTCAGCCTTCACCTGGCCTACCTGGCCTCTTTCCCCTCATCTAGACCGCTGTGTGGATGAAAGAAAGGATGTCGGCCAGTGAGCACGTGTCCTGATTTCCTTGGAAGGATTAGGCTCCTTGCCTGGGCAGAAGACAGCCAAGGTCAGCCTGAGCCTAGACACCTAGTGACCTGTGACACTGCAGCCAGTGATAGATGTTGATGTCCACGCTCAGGTATCCGCAGGTGGCGGATTCAGTGTGGTGGGAAGAGAAGTGGAAGTAGAGATGACACACTCACGAGGGCACGGGTCAAAGGTCAGGGAAAATAGCTGAGGTCGTGGAGCTCTAGCGGAGCCAGTCTAGGGCCCAGGCCTCCCTGCCGTACGAGGCAAAGAGGTGATCCATCTGCCGCCATCCGTAGACTGTGGACGGCTGGGGCCCTGGATGCCCGGATTTCGGCCTTGTCTACCGAGAAGTGACGCACATGCAGTGTGCCACCGGAGGCTGTGGAGCAGCAGAGGGCAAAATCTTGAAAATGGGGGCTTCAGTTGACTTTGCCTGTGCTCTCCTTTGGCTGAGTGACATGGTGTGTTTCCTAGCAGGTGAAGACATTCGTGGAGAGAGGCGGTTTCCATGCGTGCAGGCAAAGTGTGTGCTGAGATGATGAGTTGCTGGAGACCAGGGTGGACTCTTCAGACCCAGAATAGGCCTCTGGCAGGTATGTGTCAATGTTTTCTGCCCATGGCACTCAGCCGGTTATTTGCATAGAATGTTATCAGCGGAATTAGTAGTCTCCGGAGAGGCTGCCACTTGTCAGGGAGCTTCACCTGGCCAGGTCCGCCCGTGATGTAGCTCCCCAATCAATCACTACTCTCTAGACCTTCCAGATGGACTACCAGAACTTCTCTCCCCATGGGCAAGCCGTAGAGCCAGAGGCCTTCCCCCTTTGTTCTTTCGTCTCAAGGCCCTCTGTCAGGCACTCCAAGGTGTGAAGTGACAAGGGGGAGAAGGAAGAGATTTCAGAGAACGAAGACAAGCAGAGAGAGACAGAGAGAGGCAAGAGATGCTGAGTGGGGATGCCTTGCCTACTGATATCCTCAGGAAAGTGGGAAAGAGGTACCTGGCGTGCTCTGCCAATGCCCTGAAGCAGTCCGCACCAGGGGCTCCCTTGTGCCTGCGTAGCCTTTCCCGGGGTGTGCTCAAATCCTGTGGCCACTAGGGGTCATAGGTCACAATGGAGGGCCCTGTGTCATCTGCCTGGCGGGCCGGATCTCTGCCATTGGCTCAGTCTTGTCAGCAGGCCCATCCCAAGCTCCGCCCACTCTTGCGGTGGGGGGACTGTCTCTATGGTGATGGCAAAGAAGCCTTAGCCCCGCCCACCTGGCCTTGACTTCACCTACCTGGCCCTCTGACCCTCACTCAGACCTCTGTGTTGATAAAAATCAATGTCCGCCAGTGCCCAGGTGTCAGCATCTGGGATAAAGGATTCGGGACCTTGCCTGGGGCAGAAGGCAGCCTAGGTCAGCGGGTAGCTGGAAGTCTAGTGACTTGTGACACTGCTGCCAGTGACAAATGGTGACTCCCACACTCACATATCCCCTGGTGGCAGAATGCTAGTGATGGGTGGAGAAACATCGCTCCGGAGCACACGTTTAATGGGGCACCAGCCAAAGCAAAGGCCAGGGCCAGTAGTGGACGTCGTGGAGCTGAATGGCGAGCCAGTGAAGGGCCCAAGGATGTGGCGAACAGGTCGTCCGTGTCCCCACGTCCATCAACCATTGCACTGCTGGGGCCCAGGCTGCCAGGATTTCGGCCTTGCCTTCGGAGCCCGGCCACCTAGGCAGCCTTGCACCGGAGGCGGGGACGTGTAGACAGCAAAAATTTGGAAAGTGGCAGTGTTTCCTCGATTTCCCTGGCATCGGCCTTTTTGAGCGGCTTGCTTTTTTTCCTGGTAGGATAGGGCCCTGACGGAGAAAGGCAGGATTACGTGTGCAGGAAAGGTGTGTGTTGAGAGGGTGACGACGTTGAGACCATGTTGGGATCTTTAGTCCCAGGAAAGGCCCCTGGCGGGTGTGGGTCAATGTTCTTTACCTATCCCCCTTGGCGGGGGGAGGTTTTCACCATACAAAGCAGCAGCGCAATTATTCGTCGCCGGAGAGGTTGCATCTGCCCACAAGCTCCACCTGGCCAGGGTCCGCCCCTACTGTATTGCGCGTGTCAGTCAACAGAAGCTAAGACCTTCCAGAGAGACTACCTGCTATTTTCTACCCACGGGGAAGCAGTACAGCCGGAACCCTTCCCCGTTCCATTTCTAGGCTCTCTCTCAGGCGCCTCATACTTGTGATGTGTCTCAGGGGTAGAACGAAGAGATTCCTCTGAGTGAACACATACAGAGAGGCCACAGATGCTGAGGAAGGGCGCCTTGCCTAGTGATATCCTAGCGAAGGTGGAAAAGAGCTACCTGCCTGCTGTCCCGGTGTGTGGAACGTGTTCACATCAGGGGTTGCCTACTGTGAAGTTATTCCCTGGGTGCCCTCGATTTTGTGGCCAAAGACGCAAGGGGCCGTTGTCTGTCCATGGGTAAAATGGAGGGCTCTGCGGAACTGGCCGGTTAGGCTGGACCTCTCCTATTGGCTGAGTGTTTGTGACTCGTCCCCGTCAGAAGTTCCGCCCAGCCTTCCGGTGGCTGTCACCATGGTGATTGGGAAGGAAGCCTTAGGCCCCACACTCAGCCTTCACCTGGTCTACCTGGCCTCTTTCCCCTCATCTAGACCGCTGTGTGGATGAAAGAAAGGATGTCGGCCAGTGAGCACGTGTCCTGATTTCCTTGGAAGGATTAGGCTCCTTGCCTGGGCAGAAGACAGCCAAGGTCAGCCTGAGCCTAGACACCTAGTGACCTGTGACACTGCAGCCAGTGATAGATGTTGATGTCCACGCTCAGGTATCCGCAGGTGGCGGATTCAGTGTGGTGGGAAGAGAAGTGGAAGTAGAGATGACACACTCACGAGGGCACGGGTCAAAGGTCAGGGAAAATAGCTGAGGTCGTGGAGCTCTAGCGGAGCCAGTCTAGGGCCCAGGCCTCCCTGCCGTACGAGGCAAAGAGGTGATCCATCTGCCGCCATCCGTAGACTGTGGACGGCTGGGGCCCTGGATGCCCGGATTTCGTCCTTGTCTACCGAGAAGTGACGCACATGCAGTGTGCCACCGGAGGCTGTGGAGCAGCAGAGGGCAAAATCTTGAAAATGGGGGCTTCAGTTGACTTTGCCTGTGCTCTCCTTTGGCTGAGTGACATGGTGTGTTTCCTAGCAGGTGAAGACATTCGTGGAGAGAGGCGGTTTCCATGCGTGCAGGCAAAGTGTGTGCTGAGATGATGAGTTGCTGGAGACCAGGGTGGACTCTTCAGACCCAGAATAGGCCTCTGGCAGGTATGTGTCAATGTTTTCTGCCCATGGCACTCAGCCGGTTATTTGCATAGAATGTTATCAGCGGAATTAGTAGTCTCCGGAGAGGCTGCCACTTGTCAGGGAGCTTCACCTGGCCAGGTCCGCCCGTGATGTAGCTCCCCAATCAATCACTACTCTCTAGACCTTCCAGATGGACTACCAGAACTTCTCTCCCCATGGGCAAGCCGTAGAGCCAGAGGCCTTCCCCCTTTGTTCTTTCGTCTCAAGGCCCTCTGTCAGGCACTCCAAGGTGTGAAGTGACAAGGGGGAGAAGGAAGAGATTTCAGAGAACGAAGACAAGCAGAGAGAGACAGAGAGAGGCAAGAGATGCTGAGTGGGGATGCCTTGCCTACTGATATCCTCAGGAAAGTGGGAAAGAGGTACCTGGCGTGCTCTGCCAATGCCCTGAAGCAGTCCGCACCAGGGGCTCCCTTGTGCCTGCGTAGCCTTTCCCGGGGTGTGCTCAAATCCTGTGGCCACTAGGGGTCATAGGTCATAATGGAGGGCCCTGTGTCATCTGCCTGGCGGGCCGGATCTCTGCCATTGGCTCAGTCTTGTCAGCAGGCCCATCCCAAGCTCCGCCCACTCTTGCGGTGGGGGGACTGTCTCTATGGTGATGGCAAAGAAGCCTTAGCCCCGCCCACCTGGCCTTGACTTCACCTACCTGGCCCTCTGACCCTCACTCAGACCTCTGTGTTGATAAAAATCAATGTCCGCCAGTGCCCAGGTGTCAGCATCTGGGATAAAGGATTCGGGACCTTGCCTGGGGCAGAAGGCAGCCTAGGTCAGCGGGTAGCTGGAAGTCTAGTGACTTGTGACACTGCTGCCAGTGACAAATGGTGACTCCCACACTCACATATCCCCTGGTGGCAGAATGCTAGTGATGGGTGGAGAAACATCGCTCCGGAGCACACGTTTAATGGGGCACCAGCCAAAGCAAAGGCCAGGGCCAGTAGTGGACGTCGTGGAGCTGAATGGCGAGCCAGTGAAGGGCCCAAGGATGTGGCGAACAGGTCGTCCGTGTCCCCACGTCCATCAACCATTGCACTGCTGGGGCCCAGGCTGCCAGGATTTCGGCCTTGCCTTCGGAGCCCGGCCACATAGGCAGCCTTGCACCGCAGGCGGGGACATGTAGACAGCAAAAATTTGGGAACTGGCAGTGTTTCCTCAATTTCCCTGGCATCGGCCTTTTTGAGCGGCTTGCTTTTTTTCCTGGTAGGATAGGGCCCTGACGGAGAAAGGCAGGATTACGTGTGCAGGAAAGGTGCGTGTTGAGTGGGTGACGACGTTGAGACCACGTTGGGATCTTTAGTCCCAGGAAAGGCCCCTGGCGGGTGTGGGTCAATGTTCTCTACCCATCCCCCTTGGCGGGGGGAGGTTTTCACCATACAAAGCAGCAGCGCAATTATTCGTCGCCGGAGAGGTTGCATCTGCCCACAAGCTCCACCTGGCCAGGGTCCGCCCCTACTGTATTGCGCGTGTCAGTCAACAGAAGCTAAGACCTTCCAGAGAGACTACCTGCTATTTTCTACCCACGGGGAAGCAGTACAGCCGGAACCCTCCCCCGTTCCATCTCTAGGCTCTCTCTCAGGCCCCTCATACTTGTGATGTGTCTCAGGGGTAGAACGAAGAGATTCCTCTGAGTGAACACATACAGAGAGGCCACAGATGCTGAGGAAGGGCGCCTTGCCTAGTGATATCCTAGCGTAAGTGGAAAAGAGGTACCTGCCTGCTGTCCCGGTGTGTGGAACGTGTTCACATCAGGGGTTGCCTACTGTGAAGTTATTCCCTGGGTGCCCTCGATTTTGTGGCCAAAGACGCAAGGGGCCGTTGTCTGTCCATGGGTAAAATGGAGGGCTCTGCGGAACTGGCCGGTTAGGCTGGACCTCTCCTATTGGCTGAGTGTTTGTGACTCGTCCCCGTCAGAAGTTCCGCCCAGCCTTCCGGTGGCTGTCACCATGGTGATTGGGAAGGAAGCCTTAGGCCCCACACTCAGCCTTCACCTGGCCTACCTGGCCTCTTTCCCCTCATCTAGACCGCTGTGTGGATGAAAGAAAGGATGTCGGCCAGTGAGCACGTGTCCTGATTTCCTTGGAAGGATTAGGCTCCTTGCCTGGGCAGAAGACAGCCAAGGTCAGCCTGAGCCTAGACACCTAGTGACCTGTGACACTGCAGCCAGTGATAGATGTTGATGTCCACGCTCAGGTATCCGCAGGTGGCGGATTCAGTGTGGTGGGAAGAGAAGTGGAAGTAGAGATGACACACTCACGAGGGCACGGGTCAAAGGTCAGGGAAAATAGCTGAGGTCGTGGAGCTCTAGCGGAGCCAGTCTAGGGCCCAGGCCTCCCTGCCGTACGAGGCAAAGAGGTGATCCATCTGCCGCCATCCGTAGACTGTGGACGGCTGGGGCCCTGGATGCCCGGATTTCGGCCTTGTCTACCGAGAAGTGACGCACATGCAGTGTGCCACCGGAGGCTGTGGAGCAGCAGAGGGCAAAATCTTGAAAATGGGGGCTTCAGTTGACTTTGCCTGTGCTCTCCTTTGGCTGAGTGACATGGTGTGTTTCCTAGCAGGTGAAGACATTCGTGGAGAGAGGCGGTTTCCATGCGTGCAGGCAAAGTGTGTGCTGAGATGATGAGTTGCTGGAGACCAGGGTGGACTCTTCAGACCCAGAATAGGCCTCTGGCAGGTATGTGTCAATGTTTTCTGCCCATGGCACTCAGCCGGTTATTTGCATAGAATGTTATCAGCGGAATTAGTAGTCTCCGGAGAGGCTGCCACTTGTCAGGGAGCTTCACCTGGCCAGGTCCGCCCGTGATGTAGCTCCCCAATCAATCACTACTCTCTAGACCTTCCAGATGGACTACCAGAACTTCTCTCCCCATGGGCAAGCCGTAGAGCCAGAGGCCTTCCCCCTTTGTTCTTTCGTCTCAAGGCCCTCTGTCAGGCACTCCAAGGTGTGAAGTGACAAGGGGGAGAAGGAAGAGATTTCAGAGAACGAAGACAAGCAGAGAGAGACAGAGAGAGGCAAGAGATGCTGAGTGGGGATGCCTTGCCTACTGATATCCTCAGGAAAGTGGGAAAGAGGTACCTGGCGTGCTCTGCCAATGCCCTGAAGCAGTCCGCACCAGGGGCTCCCTTGTGCCTGCGTAGCCTTTCCCGGGGTGTGCTCAAATCCTGTGGCCACTAGGGGTCATAGGTCACAATGGAGGGCCCTGTGTCATCTGCCTGGCGGGCCGGATCTCTGCCATTGGCTCAGTCTTGTCAGCAGGCCCATCCCAAGCTCCGCCCACTCTTGCGGTGGGGGGACTGTCTCTATGGTGATGGCAAAGAAGCCTTAGCCCCGCCCACCTGGCCTTGACTTCACCTACCTGGCCCTCTGACCCTCACTCAGACCTCTGTGTTGATAAAAATCAATGTCCGCCAGTGCCCAGGTGTCAGCATCTGGGATAAAGGATTCGGGACCTTGCCTGGGGCAGAAGGCAGCCTAGGTCAGCGGGTAGCTGGAAGTCTAGTGACTTGTGACACTGCTGCCAGTGACAAATGGTGACTCCCACACTCACATATCCCCTGGTGGCAGAATGCTAGTGATGGGTGGAGAAACATCGCTCCGGAGCACACGTTTAATGGGGCACCAGCCAAAGCAAAGGCCAGGGCCAGTAGTGGACGTCGTGGAGCTGAATGGCGAGCCAGTGAAGGGCCCAAGGATGTGGCGAACAGGTCGTCCGTGTCCCCACGT
Organism: Loxodonta africana; assembly: GCF_030014295.1. NCBI lineage: Eukaryota > Metazoa > Chordata > Mammalia > Proboscidea > Elephantidae > Loxodonta > Loxodonta africana. The sequence continues at coordinate 103,889 of NW_026975582.1, forward strand.
CCATCAACCATTGCACTGCTGGGGCCCAGGCTGCCAGGATTTCGGCCTTGCCTTCGGAGCCCGGCCACATAGGCAGCCTTGCACCGCAGGCGGGGACATGTAGACAGCAAAAATTTGGGAACTGGCAGTGTTTCCTCGATTTCCCTGGCATCGGCCTTTTTGAGCGGCTTGCTTTTTTTCCTGGTAGGATAGGGCCCTGACGGAGAAAGGCAGGATTACGTGTGCAGGAAAGGTGCGTGTTGAGTGGGTGACGACGTTGAGACCACGTTGGGATCTTTAGTCCCAGGAAAGGCCCCTGGCGGGTGTGGGTCAATGTTCTCTACCCATCCCCCTTGGCGGGGGGAGGTTTTCACCATACTAAGCAGCAGCGCAATTATTCGTCGCCGGAGAGGTTGCATCTGCCCACAAGCTCCACCTGGCCAGGGTCCGCCCCTACTGTATTGCGCGTGTCAGTCAACAGAAGCTAAGACCTTCCAGAGAGACTACCTGCTATTTTCTACCCACGGGGAAGCAGTACAGCCGGAACCCTCCCCCGTTCCATCTCTAGGCTCTCTCTCAGGCCCCTCATACTTGTGATGTGTCTCAGGGGTAGAACGAAGAGATTCCTCTGAGTGAACACATACAGAGAGGCCACAGATGCTGAGGAAGGGCGCCTTGCCTAGTGATATCCTAGCGTAAGTGGAAAAGAGCTACCTGCCTGCTGTCCCGGTGTGTGGAACGTGTTCACATCAGGGGTTGCCTACTGTGAAGTTATTCCCTGGGTGCCCTCGATTTTGTGGCCAAAGACGCAAGGGGCCGTTGTCTGTCCATGGGTAAAATGGAGGGCTCTGCGGAACTGGCCGGTTAGGCTGGACCTCTCCTATTGGCTGAGTGTTTGTGACTCGTCCCCGTCAGAAGTTCCGCCCAGCCTTCCGGTGGCTGTCACCATGGTGATTGGGAAGGAAGCCTTAGGCCCCACACTCAGCCTTCACCTGGCCTACCTGGCCTCTTTCCCCTCATCTAGACCGCTGTGTGGATGAAAGAAAGGATGTCGGCCAGTGAGCACGTGTCCTGATTTCCTTGGAAGGATTAGGCTCCTTGCCTGGGCAGAAGACAGCCAAGGTCAGCCTGAGCCTAGACACCTAGTGACCTGTGACACTGCAGCCAGTGATAGATGTTGATGTCCACGCTCAGGTATCCGCAGGTGGCGGATTCAGTGTGGTGGGAAGAGAAGTGGAAGTAGAGATGACACACTCACGAGGGCACGGGTCAAAGGTCAGGGAAAATAGCTGAGGTCGTGGAGCTCTAGCGGAGCCAGTCTAGGGCCCAGGCCTCCCTGCCGTACGAGGCAAAGAGGTGATCCATCTGCCGCCATCCGTAGACTGTGGACGGCTGGGGCCCTGGATGCCCGGATTTCGGCCTTGTCTACCGAGAAGTGACGCACATGCAGTGTGCCACCGGAGGCTGTGGAGCAGCAGAGGGCAAAATCTTGAAAATGGGGGCTTCAGTTGACTTTGCCTGTGCTCTCCTTTGGCTGAGTGACATGGTGTGTTTCCTAGCAGGTGAAGACATTCGTGGAGAGAGGCGGTTTCCATGCGTGCAGGCAAAGTGTGTGCTGAGATGATGAGTTGCTGGAGACCAGGGTGGACTCTTCAGACCCAGAATAGGCCTCTGGCAGGTATGTGTCAATGTTTTCTGCCCATGGCACTCAGCCGGTTATTTGCATAGAATGTTATCAGCGGAATTAGTAGTCTCCGGAGAGGCTGCCACTTGTCAGGGAGCTTCACCTGGCCAGGTCCGCCCGTGATGTAGCTCCCCAATCAATCACTACTCTCTAGACCTTCCAGATGGACTACCAGAACTTCTCTCCCCATGGGCAAGCCGTAGAGCCAGAGGCCTTCCCCCTTTGTTCTTTCGTCTCAAGGCCCTCTGTCAGGCACTCCAAGGTGTGAAGTGACAAGGGGGAGAAGGAAGAGATTTCAGAGAACGAAGACAAGCAGAGAGAGACAGAGAGAGGCAAGAGATGCTGAGTGGGGATGCCTTGCCTACTGATATCCTCAGGAAAGTGGGAAAGAGGTACCTGGCGTGCTCTGCCAATGCCCTGAAGCAGTCCGCACCAGGGGCTCCCTTGTGCCTGCGTAGCCTTTCCCGGGGTGTGCTCAAATCCTGTGGCCACTAGGGGTCATAGGTCACAATGGAGGGCCCTGTGTCATCTGCCTGGCGGGCCGGATCTCTGCCATTGGCTCAGTCTTGTCAGCAGGCCCATCCCAAGCTCCGCCCACTCTTGCGGTGGGGGGACTGTCTCTATGGTGATGGCAAAGAAGCCTTAGCCCCGCCCACCTGGCCTTGACTTCACCTACCTGGCCCTCTGACCCTCACTCAGACCTCTGTGTTGATAAAAATCAATGTCCGCCAGTGCCCAGGTGTCAGCATCTGGGATAAAGGATTCGGGACCTTGCCTGGGGCAGAAGGCAGCCTAGGTCAGCGGGTAGCTGGAAGTCTAGTGACTTGTGACACTGCTGCCAGTGACAAATGGTGACTCCCACACTCACATATCCCCTGGTGGCAGAATGCTAGTGATGGGTGGAGAAACATCGCTCCGGAGCACACGTTTAATGGGGCACCAGCCAAAGCAAAGGCCAGGGCCAGTAGTGGACGTCGTGGAGCTGAATGGCGAGCCAGTGAAGGGCCCAAGGATGTGGCGAACAGGTCGTCCGTGTCCCCACGTCCATCAACCATTGCACTGCTGGGGCCCAGGCTGCCAGGATTTCGGCCTTGCCTTCGGAGCCCGGCCACATAGGCAGCCTTGCACCGCAGGCGGGGACATGTAGACAGCAAAAATTTGGGAACTGGCAGTGTTTCCTCGATTTCCCTGGCATCGGCCTTTTTGAGCGGCTTGCTTTTTTTCCTGGTAGGATAGGGCCCTGACGGAGAAAGGCAGGATTACGTGTGCAGGAAAGGTGCGTGTTGAGTGGGTGACGACGTTGAGACCACGTTGGGATCTTTAGTCCCAGGAAAGGCCCCTGGCGGGTGTGGGTCAATGTTCTCTACCCATCCCCCTTGGCGGGGGGAGGTTTTCACCATACAAAGCAGCAGCGCAATTATTCGTCGCCGGAGAGGTTGCATCTGCCCACAAGCTCCACCTGGCCAGGGTCCGCCCCTACTGTATTGCGCGTGTCAGTCAACAGAAGCTAAGACCTTCCAGAGAGACTACCTGCTATTTTCTACCCACGGGGAAGCAGTACAGCCGGAACCCTCCCCCGTTCCATCTCTAGGCTCTCTCTCAGGCCCCTCATACTTGTGATGTGTCTCAGGGGTAGAACGAAGAGATTCCTCTGAGTGAACACATACAGAGAGGCCACAGATGCTGAGGAAGGGCGCCTTGCCTAGTGATATCCTAGCGTAAGTGGAAAAGAGCTACCTGCCTGCTGTCCCGGTGTGTGGAACGTGTTCACATCAGGGGTTGCCTACTGTGAAGTTATTCCCTGGGTGCCCTCGATTTTGTGGCCAAAGACGCAAGGGGCCGTTGTCTGTCCATGGGTAAAATGGAGGGCTCTGCGGAACTGGCCGGTTAGGCTGGACCTCTCCTATTGGCTGAGTGTTTGTGACTCGTCCCCGTCAGAAGTTCCGCCCAGCCTTCCGGTGGCTGTCACCATGGTGATTGGGAAGGAAGCCTTAGGCCCCACACTCAGCCTTCACCTGGCCTACCTGGCCTCTTTCCCCTCATCTAGACCGCTGTGTGGATGAAAGAAAGGATGTCGGCCAGTGAGCACGTGTCCTGATTTCCTTGGAAGGATTAGGCTCCTTGCCTGGGCAGAAGACAGCCAAGGTCAGCCTGAGCCTAGACACCTAGTGACCTGTGACACTGCAGCCAGTGATAGATGTTGATGTCCACGCTCAGGTATCCGCAGGTGGCGGATTCAGTGTGGTGGGAAGAGAAGTGGAAGTAGAGATGACACACTCACGAGGGCACGGGTCAAAGGTCAGGGAAAATAGCTGAGGTCGTGGAGCTCTAGCGGAGCCAGTCTAGGGCCCAGGCCTCCCTGCCGTACGAGGCAAAGAGGTGATCCATCTGCCGCCATCCGTAGACTGTGGACGGCTGGGGCCCTGGATGCCCGGATTTCGGCCTTGTCTACCGAGAAGTGACGCACATGCAGTGTGCCACCGGAGGCTGTGGAGCAGCAGAGGGCAAAATCTTGAAAATGGGGGCTTCAGTTGACTTTGCCTGTGCTCTCCTTTGGCTGAGTGACATGGTGTGTTTCCTAGCAGGTGAAGACATTCGTGGAGAGAGGCGGTTTCCATGCGTGCAGGCAAAGTGTGTGCTGAGATGATGAGTTGCTGGAGACCAGGGTGGACTCTTCAGACCCAGAATAGGCCTCTGGCAGGTATGTGTCAATGTTTTCTGCCCATGGCACTCAGCCGGTTATTTGCATAGAATGTTATCAGCGGAATTAGTAGTCTCCGGAGAGGCTGCCACTTGTCAGGGAGCTTCACCTGGCCAGGTCCGCCCGTGATGTAGCTCCCCAATCAATCACTACTCTCTAGACCTTCCAGATGGACTACCAGAACTTCTCTCCCCATGGGCAAGCCGTAGAGCCAGAGGCCTTCCCCCTTTGTTCTTTCGTCTCAAGGCCCTCTGTCAGGCACTCCAAGGTGTGAAGTGACAAGGGGGAGAAGGAAGAGATTTCAGAGAACGAAGACAAGCAGAGAGAGACAGAGAGAGGCAAGAGATGCTGAGTGGGGATGCCTTGCCTACTGATATCCTCAGGAAAGTGGGAAAGAGGTACCTGGCGTGCTCTGCCAATGCCCTGAAGCAGTCCGCACCAGGGGCTCCCTTGTGCCTGCGTAGCCTTTCCCGGGGTGTGCTCAAATCCTGTGGCCACTAGGGGTCATAGGTCACAATGGAGGGCCCTGTGTCATCTGCCTGGCGGGCCGGATCTCTGCCATTGGCTCAGTCTTGTCAGCAGGCCCATCCCAAGCTCCGCCCACTCTTGCGGTGGGGGGACTGTCTCTATGGTGATGGCAAAGAAGCCTTAGCCCCGCCCACCTGGCCTTGACTTCACCTACCTGGCCCTCTGACCCTCACTCAGACCTCTGTGTTGATAAAAATCAATGTCCGCCAGTGCCCAGGTGTCAGCATCTGGGATAAAGGATTCGGGACCTTGCCTGGGGCAGAAGGCAGCCTAGGTCAGCGGGTAGCTGGAAGTCTAGTGACTTGTGACACTGCTGCCAGTGACAAATGGTGACTCCCACACTCACATATCCCCTGGTGGCAGAATGCTAGTGATGGGTGGAGAAACATCGCTCCGGAGCACACGTTTAATGGGGCACCAGCCAAAGCAAAGGCCAGGGCCAGTAGTGGACGTCGTGGAGCTGAATGGCGAGCCAGTGAAGGGCCCAAGGATGTGGCGAACAGGTCGTCCGTGTGCCCACGTCCATCAACCATTGCACTGCTGGGGCCCAGGCTGCCAGGATTTCGGCCTTGCCTTCGGAGCCCGGCCACATAGGCAGCCTTGCACCGCAGGCGGGGACGTGTAGACAGCAAAAATTTGGGAACTGGCAGTGTTTCCTCGATTTCCCTGGCATCGGCCTTTTTGAGCGGCTTGCTTTTTTTCCTGGTAGGATAGGGCCCTGACGGAGAAAGGCAGGATTACGTGTGCAGGAAAGGTGCGTGTTGAGTGGGTGACGACGTTGAGACCACGTTGGGATCTTTAGTCCCAGGAAAGGCCCCTGGCGGGTGTGGGTCAATGTTCTCTACCCATCCCCCTTGGCGGGGGGAGGTTTTCACCATACTAAGCAGCAGCGCAATTATTCGTCGCCGGAGAGGTTGCATCTGCCCACAAGCTCCACCTGGCCAGGGTCCGCCCCTACTGTATTGCGCGTGTCAGTCAACAGAAGCTAAGACCTTCCAGAGAGACTACCTGCTATTTTCTACCCACGGGGAAGCAGTACAGCCGGAACCCTCCCCCGTTCCATCTCTAGGCTCTCTCTCAGGCCCCTCATACTTGTGATGTGTCTCAGGGGTAGAACGAAGAGATTCCTCTGAGTGAACACATACAGAGAGGCCACAGATGCTGAGGAAGGGCGCCTTGCCTAGTGATATCCTAGCGTAAGTGGAAAAGAGCTACCTGCCTGCTGTCCCGGTGTGTGGAACGTGTTCACATCAGGGGTTGCCTACTGTGAAGTTATTCCCTGGGTGCCCTCGATTTTGTGGCCAAAGACGCAAGGGGCCGTTGTCTGTCCATGGGTAAAATGGAGGGCTCTGCGGAACTGGCCGGTTAGGCTGGACCTCTCCTATTGGCTGAGTGTTTGTGACTCGTCCCCGTCAGAAGTTCCGCCCAGCCTTCCGGTGGCTGTCACCATGGTGATTGGGAAGGAAGCCTTAGGCCCCACACTCAGCCTTCACCTGGCCTACCTGGCCTCTTTCCCCTCATCTAGACCGCTGTGTGGATGAAAGAAAGGATGTCGGCCAGTGAGCACGTGTCCTGATTTCCTTGGAAGGATTAGGCTCCTTGCCTGGGCAGAAGACAGCCAAGGTCAGCCTGAGCCTAGACACCTAGTGACCTGTGACACTGCAGCCAGTGATAGATGTTGATGTCCACGCTCAGGTATCCGCAGGTGGCGGATTCAGTGTGGTGGGAAGAGAAGTGGAAGTAGAGATGACACACTCACGAGGGCACGGGTCAAAGGTCAGGGAAAATAGCTGAGGTCGTGGAGCTCTAGCGGAGCCAGTCTAGGGCCCAGGCCTCCCTGCCGTACGAGGCAAAGAGGTGATCCATCTGCCGCCATCCGTAGACTGTGGACGGCTGGGGCCCTGGATGCCCGGATTTCGGCCTTGTCTACCGAGAAGTGACGCACATGCAGTGTGCCACCGGAGGCTGTGGAGCAGCAGAGGGCAAAATCTTGAAAATGGGGGCTTCAGTTGACTTTGCCTGTGCTCTCCTTTGGCTGAGTGACATGGTGTGTTTCCTAGCAGGTGAAGACATTCGTGGAGAGAGGCGGTTTCCATGCGTGCAGGCAAAGTGTGTGCTGAGATGATGAGTTGCTGGAGACCAGGGTGGACTCTTCAGACCCAGAATAGGCCTCTGGCAGGTATGTGTCAATGTTTTCTGCCCATGGCACTCAGCCGGTTATTTGCATAGAATGTTATCAGCGGAATGAGTAGTCTCCGGAGAGGCTGCCACTTGTCAGGGAGCTTCACCTGGCCAGGTCCGCCCGTGATGTAGCTCCCCAATCAATCACTACTCTCTAGACCTTCCAGATGGACTACCAGAACTTCTCTCCCCATGGGCAAGCCGTAGAGCCAGAGGCCTTCCCCCTTTGTTCTTTCGTCTCAAGGCCCTCTGTCAGGCACTCCAAGGTGTGAAGTGACAAGGGGGAGAAGGAAGAGATTTCAGAGAACGAAGACAAGCAGAGAGAGACAGAGAGAGGCAAGAGATGCTGAGTGGGGATGCCTTGCCTACTGATATCCTCAGGAAAGTGGGAAAGAGGTACCTGGCGTGCTCTGCCAATGCCCTGAAGCAGTCCGCACCAGGGGCTCCCTTGTGCCTGCGTAGCCTTTCCCGGGGTGTGCTCAAATCCTGTGGCCACTAGGGGTCATAGGTCACAATGGAGGGCCCTGTGTCATCTGCCTGGCGGGCCGGATCTCTGCCATTGGCTCAGTCTTGTCAGCAGGCCCATCCCAAGCTCCGCCCACTCTTGCGGTGGGGGGACTGTCTCTATGGTGATGGCAAAGAAGCCTTAGCCCCGCCCACCTGGCCTTGACTTCACCTACCTGGCCCTCTGACCCTCACTCAGACCTCTGTGTTGATAAAAATCAATGTCCGCCAGTGCCCAGGTGTCAGCATCTGGGATAAAGGATTCGGGACCTTGCCTGGGGCAGAAGGCAGCCTAGGTCAGCGGGTAGCTGGAAGTCTAGTGACTTGTGACACTGCTGCCAGTGACAAATGGTGACTCCCACACTCACATATCCCCTGGTGGCAGAATGCTAGTGATGGGTGGAGAAACATCGCTCCGGAGCACACGTTTAATGGGGCACCAGCCAAAGCAAAGGCCAGGGCCAGTAGTGGACGTCGTGGAGCTGAATGGCGAGCCAGTGAAGGGCCCAAGGATGTGGCGAACAGGTCGTCCGTGTCCCCACGTCCATCAACCATTGCACTGCTGGGGCCCAGGCTGCCAGGATTTCGGCCTTGCCTTCGGAGCCCGGCCACATAGGCAGCCTTGCACCGCAGGCGGGGACATGTAGACAGCAAAAATTTGGGAACTGGCAGTGTTTCCTCGATTTCCCTGGCATCGGCCTTTTTGAGCGGCTTGCTTTTTTTCCTGGTAGGATAGGGCCCTGACGGAGAAAGGCAGGATTACGTGTGCAGGAAAGGTGCGTGTTGAGTGGGTGACGACGTTGAGACCACGTTGGGATCTTTAGTCCCAGGAAAGGCCCCTGGCGGGTGTGGGTCAATGTTCTCTACCCATCCCCCTTGGCGGGGGGAGGTTTTCACCATACAAAGCAGCAGCGCAATTATTCGTCGCCGGAGAGGTTGCATCTGCCCACAAGCTCCACCTGGCCAGGGTCCGCCCCTACTGTATTGCGCGTGTCAGTCAACAGAAGCTAAGACCTTCCAGAGAGACTACCTGCTATTTTCTACCCACGGGGAAGCAGTACAGCCGGAACCCTCCCCCGTTCCATCTCTAGGCTCTCTCTCAGGCCCCTCATACTTGTGATGTGTCTCAGGGGTAGAACGAAGAGATTCCTCTGAGTGAACACATACAGAGAGGCCACAGATGCTGAGGAAGGGCGCCTTGCCTAGTGATATCCTAGCGTAAGTGGAAAAGAGCTACCTGCCTGCTGTCCCGGTGTGTGGAACGTGTTCACATCAGGGGTTGCCTACTGTGAAGTTATTCCCTGGGTGCCCTCGATTTTGTGGCCAAAGACGCAAGGGGCCGTTGTCTGTCCATGGGTAAAATGGAGGGCTCTGCGGAACTGGCCGGTTAGGCTGGACCTCTCCTATTGGCTGAGTGTTTGTGACTCGTCCCCGTCAGAAGTTCCGCCCAGCCTTCCGGTGGCTGTCACCATGGTGATTGGGAAGGAAGCCTTAGGCCCCACACTCAGCCTTCACCTGGCCTACCTGGCCTCTTTCCCCTCATCTAGACCGCTGTGTGGATGAAAGAAAGGATGTCGGCCAGTGAGCACGTGTCCTGATTTCCTTGGAAGGATTAGGCTCCTTGCCTGGGCAGAAGACAGCCAAGGTCAGCCTGAGCCTAGACACCTAGTGACCTGTGACACTGCAGCCAGTGATAGATGTTGATGTCCACGCTCAGGTATCCGCAGGTGGCGGATTCAGTGTGGTGGGAAGAGAAGTGGAAGTAGAGATGACACACTCACGAGGGCACGGGTCAAAGGTCAGGGAAAATAGCTGAGGTCGTGGAGCTCTAGCGGAGCCAGTCTAGGGCCCAGGCCTCCCTGCCGTACGAGGCAAAGAGGTGATCCATCTGCCGCCATCCGTAGACTGTGGACGGCTGGGGCCCTGGATGCCCGGATTTCGGCCTTGTCTACCGAGAAGTGACGCACATGCAGTGTGCCACCGGAGGCTGTGGAGCAGCAGAGGGCAAAATCTTGAAAATGGGGGCTTCAGTTGACTTTGCCTGTGCTCTCCTTTGGCTGAGTGACATGGTGTGTTTCCTAGCAGGTGAAGACATTCGTGGAGAGAGGCGGTTTCCATGCGTGCAGGCAAAGTGTGTGCTGAGATGATGAGTTGCTGGAGACCAGGGTGGACTCTTCAGACCCAGAATAGGCCTCTGGCAGGTATGTGTCAATGTTTTCTGCCCATGGCACTCAGCCGGTTATTTGCATAGAATGTTATCAGCGGAATTAGTAGTCTCTGGAGAGGCTGCCACTTGTCAGGGAGCTTCACCTGGCCAGGTCCGCCCGTGATGTAGCTCCCCAATCAATCACTACTCTCTGGACCTTCCAGATGGACTACCAGAACTTCTCTCCCCATGGGCAAGCAGTAGAGCCAGAGGCCTTCCCCCTTTGTTCTTTCGTCTCAAGGCCCCTGTCAGGCACTCCAAGGTGTGAAGTGACAAGGGGGAGAAGGAAGAGATTTCAGAGAACGAAGACAAGCAGAGAGAGACAGAGAGAGGCAAGAGATGCTGAGTGGGGATGCCTTGCCTACTGATATCCTCAGGAAAGTGGGAAAGAGGTACCTGGCGTGCTCTGCCAATGCCCTGAAGCAGTCCGCACCAGGGGCTCCCTTGTGCCTGCGTAGCCTTTCCCGGGGTGTGCTCAAATCCTGTGGCCACTAGGGGTCATAGGTCACAATGGAGGGCCCTGTGTCATCTGCCTGGCGGGCCGGATCTCTGCCATTGGCTCAGTCTTGTCAGCAGGCCCATCCCAAGCTCCGCCCACTCTTGCGGTGGGGGGACTGTCTCTATGGTGATGGCAAAGAAGCCTTAGCCCCGCCCACCTGGCCTTGACTTCACCTACCTGGCCCTCTGACCTGACTCACTCAGACCTCTGTGTTGATAAAAATCAATGTCCGCCAGTGCCCAGGTGTCAGCATCTGGGATAAAGGATTCGGGACCTTGCCTGGGGCAGAAGGCAGCCTAGGTCAGCGGGTAGCTGGAAGTCTAGTGACTTGTGACACTGCTGCCAGTGACAAATGGTGACTCCCACACTCACATATCCCCTGGTGGCAGAATGCTAGTGATGGGTGGAGAAACATCGCTCCGGAGCACACGTTTAATGGGGCACCAGCCAAAGCAAAGGCCAGGGCCAGTAGTGGACGTCGTGGAGCTGAATGGCGAGCCAGTGAAGGGCCCAAGGATGTGGCGAACAGGTCGTCCGTGTCCCCACGTCCATCAACCATTGCACTGCTGGCGCGCAGGCTGCCAGGATTTCGGCCTTGCCTTCGGAGCCCGGCCACATAGGCAGCCTTGCAGCGCAGGCGGGGACATGTAGACAGCAAAAATTTGGGAACTGGCAGTGTTTCCTCGATTTCCCTGGCATCGGCCTTTTTGAGCGGCTTGCTTTTTTTCCTGGTAGGATAGGGCCCTGACGGAGAAAGGCAGGATTACGTGTGCAGGAAAGGTGCGTGTTGAGTGGGTGACGACGTTGAGACCACGTTGGGATCTTTAGTCCCAGGAAAGGCCCCTGGCGGGTGTGGGTCAATGTTCTCTACCCATCCCCCTTGGCGGGGGGAGGTTTTCACCATACAAAGCAGCAGCGCAATTATTCGTCGCCGGAGAGGTTGCATCTGCCCACAAGCTCCACCTGGCCAGGGTCCGCCCCTACTGTATTGCGCGTGTCAGTCAACAGAAGCTAAGACCTTCCAGAGAGACTACCTGCTATTTTCTACCCACGGGGAAGCAGTACAGCCGGAACCCTCCCCCGTTCCATCTCTAGGCTCTCTCTCAGGCCCCTCATACTTGTGATGTGTCTCAGGGGTAGAACGAAGAGATTCCTCTGAGTGAACACATACAGAGAGGCCACAGATGCTGAGGAAGGGCGCCTTGCCTAGTGATATCCTAGCGTAAGTGGAAAAGAGCTACCTGCCTGCTGTCCCGGTGTGTGAAACGTGTTCACGTCAGGGGTTGCCTACTGTGAAGTTATTCCCTGGGTGCCCTCGATTTTGTGGCCAAAGACGCAAGGGGCCGTTGTCTGTCCATGGGTAAAATGGAGGGCTCTGCGGAACTGGCCGGTTAGGCTGGACCTCTCCTATTGGCTGAGTGTTTGTGACTCGTCCCCGTCAGAAGTTCCGCCCAGCCTTCCGGTGGCGGTCACCATGGTGATTGGGAAAGAAGCCTTAGGCCCCACACTCAGCCTTCACCTGGCCTACCTGGCCTCTTTCCCCTCATCTAGACCGCTGTGTGGATGAAAGAAAGGATGTCGGCCAGTGAGCACGTGTCCTGATTTCCTTGGAAGGATTAGGCTCCTTGCCTGGGCAGAAGACAGCCAAGGTCAGCCTGAGCCTAGACACCTAGTGACCTGTGACACTGCAGCCAGTGATAGATGTTGATGTCCACGCTCAGGTATCCGCAGGTGGCGGATTCAGTGTGGTGGGAAGAGAAGTGGAAGTAGAGATGACACACTCACGAGGGCACGGGTCAAAGGTCAGGGAAAATAGCTGAGGTCGTGGAGCTCTAGCGGAGCCAGTCTAGGGCCCAGGCCTCCCTGCCGTACGAGGCAAAGAGGTTATCCATATGCCGCCATCCGTAGACTGTGGACGGCTGGGGCCCTGGATGCCCGGATTTCGGCCTTGTCTACCGAGAAGTGACGCACATGCAGTGTGCCACCGGAGGCTGTGGAGCAGCAGAGGGCAAAATCTTGAAAATGGGGGCTTCAGTTGACTTTGCCTGTGCTCTCCTTTGGCTGAGTGACATGGTGTGTTTCCTAGCAGGTGAAGACATTCGTGGAGAGAGGCGGTTTCCATGCGTGCAGGCAAAGTGTGTGCTGAGATGATGAGTTGCTGGAGACCAGGGTGGACTCTTCAGACCCAGAATAGGCCTCTGGCAGGTATGTGTCAATGTTTTCTGCCCATGGCACTCAGCCGGTTATTTGCATAGAATGTTATCAGCGGAATTAGTAGTCTCCGGAGAGGCTGCCACTTGTCAGGGAGCTTCACCTGGCCAGGTCTGCCCGTGATGTAGCTCCCCAATCAATCACTACTCTCTGGACCTTCCAGATGGACTACCAGAACTTCTCTCCCCATGGGCAAGCAGTAGAGCCAGAGGCCTTCCCCCTTTGTTCTTTCGTCTCAAGGCCCCTGTCAGGCACTCCAAGGTGTGAAGTGACAAGGGGGAGAAGGAAGAGATTTCAGAGAACGAAGACAAGCAGAGAGAGACAGAGAGAGGCAAGAGATGCTGAGTGGGGATGCCTTGCCTACTGATATCCTCAGGAAAGTGGGAAAGAGGTACCTGGCGTGCTCTGCCAATGCCCTGAAGCAGTCCGCACCAGGGGCTCCCTTGTGCCTGCGTAGCCTTTCCCGGGGTGTGCTCAAATCCTGTGGCCACTAGGGGTCATAGGTCACAATGGAGGGCCCTGTGTCATCTGCCTGGCGGGCCGGATCTCTGCCATTGGCTCAGTCTTGTCAGCAGGCCCATCCCAAGCTCCGCCCACTCTTGCGGTGGGGGACTGTCTCTATGGTGATGGCAAAGAAGCCTTAGCCCCGCCCACCTGGCCTTGACTTCACCTACCTGGCCCTCTGACCCTCACTCAGACCTCTGTGTTGATAAAAATCAATGTCCGCCAGTGCCCAGGTGTCAGCATCTGGGATAAAGGATTCGGGACCTTGCCTGGGGCAGAAGGCAGCCTAGGTCAGCGGGTAGCTGGAAGTCTAGTGACTTGTGACACTGCTGCCAGTGACAAATGGTGACTCCCACACTCACATATCCCCTGGTGGCAGAATGCTAGTGATGGGTGGAGAAACATCGCTCCGGAGCACACGTTTAATGGGGCACCAGCCAAAGCAAAGGCCAGGGCCAGTAGTGGACGTCGTGGAGCTGAATGGCGAGCCAGTGAAGGGCCCAAGGATGTGGCGAACAGGTCATCCGTGTCCCCACGTCCATCAACCATTGCACTGCTGGGGCCCAGGCTGCCAGGGTTTCGGCCTTGCCTTCGGAGCCCGGCCACATAGGCAGCCTTGCACCGGAGGCGGGGACGTGTAGACAGCAAAAATTTGGAAAGTGGCAGTGTTTCCTCGATTTCCCTGGCATCGGCCTTTTTGAGCGGCTTGCTTTTTTTCCTGGTAGGATAGGGCCCTGACGGAGAAAGGCAGGATTACGTGTGCAGGAAAGGTGCGTGTTGAGTGGGTGACGACGTTGAGACCACGTTGGGATCTTTAGTCCCAGGAAAGGCCCCTGGCGGGTGTGGGTCAATGTTCTCTACCCATCCCCCTTGGCGGGGGGAGGTTTTCACCATACAAAGCAGCAGCGCAATTATTCGTCGCCGGAGAGGTTGCATCTGCCCACAAGCTCCACCTGGCCAGGGTCCGCCCCTACTGTATTGCGCGTGTCAGTCAACAGAAGCTAAGACCTTCCAGAGAGACTACCTGCTATTTTCTACCCACGGGGAAGCAGTACAGCCGGAACCCTCCCCCGTTCCATCTCTAGGCTCTCTCTCAGGCCCCTCATACTTGTGATGTGTCTCAGGGGTAGAACCAAGAGATTCCTCTGAGTGAACACATACAGAGAGGCCACAGATGCTGAGGAAGGGCGCCTTGCCTAGTGATATCCTAGCGTAAGTGGAAAAGAGCTACCTGCCTGCTGTCCCGGTGTGTGGAACGTGTTCACATCAGGGGTTGCCTACTGTGAAGTTATTCCCTGGGTGCCCTCGATTTTGTGGCCAAAGACGCAAGGGGCCGTTGTCTGTCCATGGGTAAAATGGAGGGCTCTGCGGAACTGGCCGGTTAGGCTGGACCTCTCCTATTGGCTGAGTGTTTGTGACTCATCCCCGTCAGAAGTTCCGCCCAGCCTTCCGGTGGCTGTCACCATGGTGATTGGGAAGGAAGCCTTAGGCCCCACACTCAGCCTTCACCTGGCCTACCTGGCCTCTTTCCCCTCATCTAGACCGCTGTGTGGATGAAAGAAAGGATGTCGGCCAGTGAGCACGTGTCCTGATTTCCTTGGAAGGATTAGGCTCCTTGCCTGGGCAGAAGATAGCCTAGGTCAGCCTGAGCCTAGACACCTAGTGACCTGTGACACTGCAGCCAGTGATAGATGTTGATGTCCACGCTCAGGTATCCGCAGGTGGCGGATTCAGTGTGGTGGGAAGAGAAGTGGAAGTAGAGATGACACACTCACGAGGGCACGGGTCAAAGGTCAGGGAAAATAGCTGAGGTCGTGGAGCTCTAGCGGAGCCAGTCTAGGGCCCAGGCCTCCCTGCCGTACGAGGCAAAGAGGTGATCCATCTGCCGCCATCCGTAGACTGTGGACGGCTGGGGCCCTGGATGCCCGGATTTCGGCCTTGTCTACCGAGAAGTGACGCACATGCAGTGTGCCACCGGAGGCTGTGGAGCAGCAGAGGGCAAAATCTTGAAAATGGGGGCTTCAGTTGACTTTGCCTGTGCTCTCCTTTGGCTGAGTGACATGGTGTGTTTCCTAGCAGGTGAAGACATTCGTGGAGAGAGGCGGTTTCCATGCGTGCAGGCAAAGTGTGTGCTGAGATGATGAGTTGCTGGAGACCAGGGTGGACTCTTCAGACCCAGAATAGGCCTCTGGCAGGTATGTGTCAATGTTTTCTGCCCATGGCACTCAGCCGGTTATTTGCATAGAATGTTATCAGCGGAATTAGTAGTCTCCGGAGAGGCTGCCACTTGTCAGGGAGCTTCACCTGGCCAGGTCCGCCCGTGATGTAGCTCCCCAATCAATCACTACTCTCTAGACCTTCCAGATGGACTACCAGAACTTCTCTCCCCATGGGCAAGCCGTAGAGCCAGAGGCCTTCCCCCTTTGTTCTTTCGTCTCAAGGCCCTCTGTCAGGCACTCCAAGGTGTGAAGTGACAAGGGGGAGAAGGAAGAGATTTCAGAGAACGAAGACAAGCAGAGAGAGACAGAGAGAGGCAAGAGATGCTGAGTGGGGATGCCTTGCCTACTGATATCCTCAGGAAAGTGGGAAAGAGGTACCTGGCGTGCTCTGCCAATGCCCTGAAGCAGTCCGCACCAGGGGCTCCCTTGTGCCTGCGTAGCCTTTCCCGGGGTGTGCTCAAATCCTGTGGCCACTAGGGGTCATAGGTCACAATGGAGGGCCCTGTGTCATCTGCCTGGCGGGCCGGATCTCTGCCATTGGCTCAGTCTTGTCAGCAGGCCCATCCCAAGCTCCGCCCACTCTTGCGGTGGGGGGACTGTCTCTATGGTGATGGCAAAGAAGCCTTAGCCCCGCCCACCTGGCCTTGACTTCACCTACCTGGCCCTCTGACCCTCACTCAGACCTCTGTGTTGATAAAAATCAATGTCCGCCAGTGCCCAGGTGTCAGCATCTGGGATAAAGGATTCGGGACCTTGCCTGGGGCAGAAGGCAGCCTAGGTCAGCGGGTAGCTGGAAGTCTAGTGACTTGTGACACTGCTGCCAGTGACAAATGGTGACTCCCACACTCACATATCCCCTGGTGGCAGAATGCTAGTGATGGGTGGAGAAACATCGCTCCGGAGCACACGTTTAATGGGGCACCAGCCAAAGCAAAGGCCAGGGCCAGTAGTGGATGTCGTGGAGCTGAATGGCGAGCCAGTGAAGGGCCCAAGGATGTGGCGAACAGGTCATCCGTGTGCCCACGTCCATCAACCATTGCACTGCTGGGGCCCAGGCTGCCAGGATTTCGGCCTTGCCTTCGGAGCCCGGCCACATAGGCAGCCTTGCACCGCAGGCGGGGACATGTAGACAGCAAAAATTTGGGAACTGGCAGTGTTTCCTCGATTTCCCTGGCATCGGCCTTTTTGAGCGGCTTGCTTTTTTTCCTGGTAGGATAGGGCCCTGACGGAGAAAGGCAGGATTACGTGTGCAGGAAAGGTGCGTGTTGAGTGGGTGACGACGTTGAGACCACGTTGGGATCTTTAGTCCCAGGAAAGGCCCCTGGCGGGTGTGGGTCAATGTTCTCTACCCATCCCCCTTGGCGGGGGGAGGTTTTCACCATACAAAGCAGCAGCGCAATTATTCGTCGCCGGAGAGGTTGCATCTGCCCACAAGCTCCACCTGGCCAGGGTCCGCCCCTACTGTATTGCGCGTGTCAGTCAACAGAAGCTAAGACCTTCCAGAGAGACTACCTGCTATTTTCTACCCACGGGGAAGCAGTACAGCCGGAACCCTCCCCCGTTCCATCTCTAGGCTCTCTCTCAGGCCCCTCATACTTGTGATGTGTCTCAGGGGTAGAACGAAGAGATTCCTCTGAGTGAACACATACAGAGAGGCCACAGATGCTGAGGAAGGGCGCCTTGCCTAGTGATATCCTAGCGTAAGTGGAAAAGAGCTACCTGCCTGCTGTCCCGGTGTGTGGAACGTGTTCACATCAGGGGTTGCCTACTGTGAAGTTATTCCCTGGGTGCCCTCGATTTTGTGGCCAAAGACGCAAGGGGCCGTTGTCTGTCCATGGGTAAAATGGAGGGCTCTGCGGAACTGGCCGGTTAGGCTGGACCTCTCCTATTGGCTGAGTGTTTGTGACTCGTCCCCGTCAGAAGTTCCGCCCAGCCTTCCGGTGGCTGTCACCATGGTGATTGGGAAGGAAGCCTTAGGCCCCACACTCAGCCTTCACCTGGCCTACCTGGCCTCTTTCCCCTCATCTAGACCGCTGTGTGGATGAAAGAAAGGATGTCGGCCAGTGAGCACGTGTCCTGATTTCCTTGGAAGGATTAGGCTCCTTGCCTGGGCAGAAGACAGCCAAGGTCAGCCTGAGCCTAGACACCTAGTGACCTGTGACACTGCAGCCAGTGATAGATGTTGATGTCCACGCTCAGGTATCCGCAGGTGGCGGATTCAGTGTGGTGGGAAGAGAAGTGGAAGTAGAGATGACACACTCACGAGGGCACGGGTCAAAGGTCAGGGAAAATAGCTGAGGTCGTGGAGCTCTAGCGGAGCCAGTCTAGGGCCCAGGCCTCCCTGCTGTACGAGGCAAAGAGGTGATCCATCTGCCGCCATCCGTAGACTGTGGACGGCTGGGGCCCTGGATGCCCGGATTTCGGCCTTGTCTACCGAGAAGTGACGCACATGCAGTGTGCCACCGGAGGCTGTGGAGCAGCAGAGGGCAAAATCTTGAAAATGGGGGCTTCAGTTGACTTTGCCTGTGCTCTCCTTTGGCTGAGTGACATGGTGTGTTTCCTAGCAGGTGAAGACATTCGTGGAGAGAGGCGGTTTCCATGCGTGCAGGCAAAGTGTGTGCTGAGATGATGAGTTGCTGGAGACCAGGGTGGACTCTTCAGACCCAGAATAGGCCTCTGGCAGGTATGTGTCAATGTTTTCTGCCCATGGCACTCAGCCGGTTATTTGCATAGAATGTTATCAGCGGAATTAGTAGTCTCCGGAGAGGCTGCCACTTGTCAGGGAGCTTCACCTGGCCAGGTCCGCCCGTGATGTAGCTCCCCAATCAATCACTACTCTCTGGACCTTCCAGATGGACTACCAGAACTTCTCTCCCCATGGGCAAGCAGTAGAGCCAGAGGCCTTCCCCCTTTGTTCTTTCGTCTCAAGGCCCCTGTCAGGCACTCCAAGGTGTGAAGTGACAAGGGGGAGAAGGAAGAGATTTCAGAGAACGAAGACAAGCAGAGAGAGACAGAGAGAGGCAAGAGATGCTGAGTGGGGATGCCTTGCCTACTGATATCCTCAGGAAAGTGGGAAAGAGGTACCTGGCGTGCTCTGCCAATGCCCTGAAGCAGTCCGCACCAGGGGCTCCCTTGTGCCTGCGTAGCCTTTCCCGGGGTGTGCTCAAATCCTGTGGCCACTAGGGGTCATAGGTCACAATGGAGGGCCCTGTGTCATCTGCCTGGCGGGCCGGATCTCTGCCATTGGCTCAGTCTTGTCAGCAGGCCCATCCCAAGCTCCGCCCACTCTTGCGGTGGGGGACTGTCTCTATGGTGATGGCAAAGAAGCCTTAGCCCCGCCCACCTGGCCTTGACTTCACCTACCTGGCCCTCTGACCCTCACTCAGACCTCTGTGTTGATAAAAATCAATGTCCGCCAGTGCCCAGGTGTCAGCATCTGGGATAAAGGATTCGGGACCTTGCCTGGGGCAGAAGGCAGCCTAGGTCAGCGGGTAGCTGGAAGTCTAGTGACTTGTGACACTGCTGCCAGTGACAAATGGTGACTCCCACACTCACATATCCCCTGGTGGCAGAATGCTAGTGATGGGTGGAGAAACATCGCTCCGGAGCACACGTTTAATGGGGCACCAGCCAAAGCAAAGGCCAGGGCCAGTAGTGGACGTCGTGGAGCTGAATGGCGAGCCAGTGAAGGGCCCAAGGATGTGGCGAACAGGTCATCCGTGTCCCCACGTCCATCAACCATTGCACTGCTGGGGCCCAGGCTGCCAGGGTTTCGGCCTTGCCTTCGGAGCCCGGCCACATAGGCAGCCTTGCACCGGAGGCGGGGACGTGTAGACAGCAAAAATTTGGAAAGTGGCAGTGTTTCCTCGATTTCCCTGGCATCGGCCTTTTTGAGCGGCTTGCTTTTTTTCCTGGTAGGATAGGGCCCTGACGGAGAAAGGCAGGATTACGTGTGCAGGAAAGGTGCGTGTTGAGTGGGTGACGACGTTGAGACCACGTTGGGATCTTTAGTCCCAGGAAAGGCCCCTGGCGGGTGTGGGTCAATGTTCTCTACCCATCCCCCTTGGCGGGGGGAGGTTTTCACCATACAAAGCAGCAGCGCAATTATTCGTCGCCGGAGAGGTTGCATCTGCCCACAAGCTCCACCTGGCCAGGGTCCGCCCCTACTGTATTGCGCGTGTCAGTCAACAGAAGCTAAGACCTTCCAGAGAGACTACCTGCTATTTTCTACCCACGGGGAAGCAGTACAGCCGGAACCCTCCCCCGTTCCATCTCTAGGCTCTCTCTCAGGCCCCTCATACTTGTGATGTGTCTCAGGGGTAGAACCAAGAGATTCCTCTGAGTGAACACATACAGAGAGGCCACAGATGCTGAGGAAGGGCGCCTTGCCTAGTGATATCCTAGCGTAAGTGGAAAAGAGCTACCTGCCTGCTGTCCCGGTGTGTGGAACGTGTTCACATCAGGGGTTGCCTACTGTGAAGTTATTCCCTGGGTGCCCTCGATTTTGTGGCCAAAGACGCAAGGGGCCGTTGTCTGTCCATGGGTAAAATGGAGGGCTCTGCGGAACTGGCCGGTTAGGCTGGACCTCTCCTATTGGCTGAGTGTTTGTGACTCATCCCCGTCAGAAGTTCCGCCCAGCCTTCCGGTGGCTGTCACCATGGTGATTGGGAAGGAAGCCTTAGGCCCCACACTCAGCCTTCACCTGGCCTACCTGGCCTCTTTCCCCTCATCTAGACCGCTGTGTGGATGAAAGAAAGGATGTCGGCCAGTGAGCACGTGTCCTGATTTCCTTGGAAGGATTAGGCTCCTTGCCTGGGCAGAAGATAGCCTAGGTCAGCCTGAGCCTAGACACCTAGTGACCTGTGACACTGCAGCCAGTGATAGATGTTGATGTCCACGCTCAGGTATCCGCAGGTGGCGGATTCAGTGTGGTGGGAAGAGAAGTGGAAGTAGAGATGACACACTCACGAGGGCACGGGTCAAAGGTCAGGGAAAATAGCTGAGGTCGTGGAGCTCTAGCGGAGCCAGTCTAGGGCCCAGGCCTCCCTGCCGTACGAGGCAAAGAGGTGATCCATCTGCCGCCATCCGTAGACTGTGGACGGCTGGGGCCCTGGATGCCCGGATTTCGGCCTTGTCTACCGAGAAGTGACGCACATGCAGTGTGCCACCGGAGGCTGTGGAGCAGCAGAGGGCAAAATCTTGAAAATGGGGGCTTCAGTTGACTTTGCCTGTGCTCTCCTTTGGCTGAGTGACATGGTGTGTTTCCTAGCAGGTGAAGACATTCGTGGAGAGAGGCGGTTTCCATGCGTGCAGGCAAAGTGTGTGCTGAGATGATGAGTTGCTGGAGACCAGGGTGGACTCTTCAGACCCAGAATAGGCCTCTGGCAGGTATGTGTCAATGTTTTCTGCCCATGGCACTCAGCCGGTTATTTGCATAGAATGTTATCAGCGGAATTAGTAGTCTCCGGAGAGGCTGCCACTTGTCAGGGAGCTTCACCTGGCCAGGTCCGCCCGTGATGTAGCTCCCCAATCAATCACTACTCTCTAGACCTTCCAGATGGACTACCAGAACTTCTCTCCCCATGGGCAAGCCGTAGAGCCAGAGGCCTTCCCCCTTTGTTCTTTCGTCTCAAGGCCCTCTGTCAGGCACTCCAAGGTGTGAAGTGACAAGGGGGAGAAGGAAGAGATTTCAGAGAACGAAGACAAGCAGAGAGAGACAGAGAGAGGCAAGAGATGCTGAGTGGGGATGCCTTGCCTACTGATATCCTCAGGAAAGTGGGAAAGAGGTACCTGGCGTGCTCTGCCAATGCCCTGAAGCAGTCCGCACCAGGGGCTCCCTTGTGCCTGCGTAGCCTTTCCCGGGGTGTGCTCAAATCCTGTGGCCACTAGGGGTCATAGGTCACAATGGAGGGCCCTGTGTCATCTGCCTGGCGGGCCGGATCTCTGCCATTGGCTCAGTCTTGTCAGCAGGCCCATCCCAAGCTCCGCCCACTCTTGCGGTGGGGGGACTGTCTCTATGGTGATGGCAAAGAAGCCTTAGCCCCGCCCACCTGGCCTTGACTTCACCTACCTGGCCCTCTGACCCTCACTCAGACCTCTGTGTTGATAAAAATCAATGTCCGCCAGTGCCCAGGTGTCAGCATCTGGGATAAAGGATTCGGGACCTTGCCTGGGGCAGAAGGCAGCCTAGGTCAGCGGGTAGCTGGAAGTCTAGTGACTTGTGACACTGCTGCCAGTGACAAATGGTGACTCCCACACTCACATATCCCCTGGTGGCAGAATGCTAGTGATGGGTGGAGAAACATCGCTCCGGAGCACACGTTTAATGGGGCACCAGCCAAAGCAAAGGCCAGGGCCAGTAGTGGATGTCGTGGAGCTGAATGGCGAGCCAGTGAAGGGCCCAAGGATGTGGCGAACAGGTCATCCGTGTGCCCACGTCCATCAACCATTGCACTGCTGGGGCCCAGGCTGCCAGGATTTCGGCCTTGCCTTCGGAGCCCGGCCACATAGGCAGCCTTGCACCGCAGGCGGGGACATGTAGACAGCAAAAATTTGGGAACTGGCAGTGTTTCCTCGATTTCCCTGGCATCGGCCTTTTTGAGCGGCTTGCTTTTTTTCCTGGTAGGATAGGGCCCTGACGGAGAAAGGCAGGATTACGTGTGCAGGAAAGGTGCGTGTTGAGTGGGTGACGACGTTGAGACCACGTTGGGATCTTTAGTCCCAGGAAAGGCCCCTGGCGGGTGTGGGTCAATGTTCTCTACCCATCCCCCTTGGCGGGGGGAGGTTTTCACCATACAAAGCAGCAGCGCAATTATTCGTCGCCGGAGAGGTTGCATCTGCCCACAAGCTCCACCTGGCCAGGGTCCGCCCCTACTGTATTGCGCGTGTCAGTCAACAGAAGCTAAGACCTTCCAGAGAGACTACCTGCTATTTTCTACCCACGGGGAAGCAGTACAGCCGGAACCCTCCCCCGTTCCATCTCTAGGCTCTCTCTCAGGCCCCTCATACTTGTGATGTGTCTCAGGGGTAGAACGAAGAGATTCCTCTGAGTGAACACATACAGAGAGGCCACAGATGCTGAGGAAGGGCGCCTTGCCTAGTGATATCCTAGCGTAAGTGGAAAAGAGCTACCTGCCTGCTGTCCCGGTGTGTGGAACGTGTTCACATCAGGGGTTGCCTACTGTGAAGTTATTCCCTGGGTGCCCTCGATTTTGTGGCCAAAGACGCAAGGGGCCGTTGTCTGTCCATGGGTAAAATGGAGGGCTCTGCGGAACTGGCCGGTTAGGCTGGACCTCTCCTATTGGCTGAGTGTTTGTGACTCGTCCCCGTCAGAAGTTCCGCCCAGCCTTCCGGTGGCTGTCACCATGGTGATTGGGAAGGAAGCCTTAGGCCCCACACTCAGCCTTCACCTGGCCTACCTGGCCTCTTTCCCCTCATCTAGACCGCTGTGTGGATGAAAGAAAGGATGTCGGCCAGTGAGCACGTGTCCTGATTTCCTTGGAAGGATTAGGCTCCTTGCCTGGGCAGAAGACAGCCAAGGTCAGCCTGAGCCTAGACACCTAGTGACCTGTGACACTGCAGCCAGTGATAGATGTTGATGTCCACGCTCAGGTATCCGCAGGTGGCGGATTCAGTGTGGTGGGAAGAGAAGTGGAAGTAGAGATGACACACTCACGAGGGCACGGGTCAAAGGTCAGGGAAAATAGCTGAGGTCGTGGAGCTCTAGCGGAGCCAGTCTAGGGCCCAGGCCTCCCTGCTGTACGAGGCAAAGAGGTGATCCATCTGCCGCCATCCGTAGACTGTGGACGGCTGGGGCCCTGGATGCCCGGATTTCGGCCTTGTCTACCGAGAAGTGACGCACATGCAGTGTGCCACCGGAGGCTGTGGAGCAGCAGAGGGCAAAATCTTGAAAATGGGGGCTTCAGTTGACTTTGCCTGTGCTCTCCTTTGGCTGAGTGACATGGTGTGTTTCCTAGCAGGTGAAGACATTCGTGGAGAGAGGCGGTTTCCATGCGTGCAGGCAAAGTGTGTGCTGAGATGATGAGTTGCTGGAGACCAGGGTGGACTCTTCAGACCCAGAATAGGCCTCTGGCAGGTATGTGTCAATGTTTTCTGCCCATGGCACTCAGCCGGTTATTTGCATAGAATGTTATCAGCGGAATTAGTAGTCTCCGGAGAGGCTGCCACTTGTCAGGGAGCTTCACCTGGCCAGGTCCGCCCGTGATGTAGCTCCCCAATCAATCACTACTCTCTGGACCTTCCAGATGGACTACCAGAACTTCTCTCCCCATGGGCAAGCAGTAGAGCCAGAGGCCTTCCCCCTTTGTTCTTTCGTCTCAAGGCCCCTGTCAGGCACTCCAAGGTGTGAAGTGACAAGGGGGAGAAGGAAGAGATTTCAGAGAACGAAGACAAGCAGAGAGAGACAGAGAGAGGCAAGAGATGCTGAGTGGGGATGCCTTGCCTACTGATATCCTCAGGAAAGTGGGAAAGAGGTACCTGGCGTGCTCTGCCAATGCCCTGAAGCAGTCCGCACCAGGGGCTCCCTTGTGCCTGCGTAGCCTTTCCCGGGGTGTGCTCAAATCCTGTGGCCACTAGGGGTCATAGGTCACAATGGAGGGCCCTGTGTCATCTGCCTGGCGGGCCGGATCTCTGCCATTGGCTCAGTCTTGTCAGCAGGCCCATCCCAAGCTCCGCCCACTCTTGCGGTGGGGGGACTGTCTCTATGGTGATGGCAAAGAAGCCTTAGCCCCGCCCACCTGGCCTTGACTTCACCTACCTGGCCCTCTGACCCTCACTCAGACCTCTGTGTTGATAAAAATCAATGTCCGCCAGTGCCCAGGTGTCAGCATCTGGGATAAAGGATTCGGGACCTTGCCTGGGGCAGAAGGCAGCCTAGGTCAGCGGGTAGCTGGAAGTCTAGTGACTTGTGACACTGCTGCCAGTGACAAATGGTGACTCCCACACTCACATATCCCCTGGTGGCAGAATGCTAGTGATGGGTGGAGAAACATCGCTCCGGAGCACACGTTTAATGGGGCACCAGCCAAAGCAAAGGCCAGGGCCAGTAGTGGACGTCGTGGAGCTGAATGGCGAGCCAGTGAAGGGCCCAAGGATGTGGCGAACAGGTCGTCCGTGTGCCCACGTCCATCAACCATTGCACTGCTGGCGCGCAGGCTGCCAGGATTTCGGCCTTGCCTTCGGAGCCCGGCCACATAGGCAGCCTTGCACCGCAGGCGGGGACATGTGGACAGCAAAAATTTGGGAACTGGCAGTGTTTCCTCGATTTCCCTGGCATCGGCCTTTTTGAGCGGCTTGCTTTTTTTCCTGGTAGGATAGGGCCCTGACGGAGAAAGGCAGGATTACGTGTGCAGGAAATGTGCGTGTTGAATGGGTGACGACGTTGAGACCACGTTGGGATCTTTAGTCCCAGGAAAGGCCCCTGGCGGGTGTGGGTCAATGTTCTCTACCCATCCCCCTTGGCGGGGGGAGGTTTTCACCATACAAAGCAGCAGCGCAATTATTCGTCGCCGGAGAGGTTGCATCTGCCCACAAGCTCCACCTGGCCAGGGTCCGCCCCTACTGTATTGCGCGTGTCAGTCAACAGAAGCTAAGACCTTCCAGAGAGACTACCTGCTATTTTCTACCCACGGGGAAGCAGTACAGCCGGAACCCTCCCCCGTTCCATCTCTAGGCTCTCTCTCAGGCCCCTCATACTTGTGATGTGTCTCAGGGGTAGAACGAAGAGATTCCTCTGAGTGAACACATACAGAGAGGCCACAGATGCTGAGGAAGGGCGCCTTGCCTAGTGATATCCTAGCGTAAGTGGAAAAGAGCTACCTGCCTGCTGTCCCGGTGTGTGAAACGTGTTCACGTCAGGGGTTGCCTACTGTGAAGTTATTCCCTGGGTGCCCTCGATTTTGTGGCCAAAGACGCAAGGGGCCGTTGTCTGTCCATGGGTAAAATGGAGGGCTCTGCGGAACTGGCCGGTTAGGCTGGACCTCTCCTATTGGCTGAGTGTTTGTGACTCGTCCCCGTCAGAAGTTCCGCCCAGCCTTCCGGTGGCTGTCACCATGGTGATTGGGAAAGAAGCCTTAGGCCCCACACTCAGCCTTCACCTGGCCTACCTGGCCTCTTTCCCCTCATCTAGACCGCTGTGTGGATGAAAGAAAGGATGTCGGCCAGTGAGCACGTGTCCTGATTTCCTTGGAAGGATTAGGCTCCTTGCCTGGGCAGAAGACAGCCAAGGTCAGCCTGAGCCTAGACACCTAGTGACCTGTGACACTGCAGCCAGTGATAGATGTTGATGTCCACGCTCAGGTATCCGCAGGTGGCGGATTCAGTGTGGTGGGAAGAGAAGTGGAAGTAGAGATGACACACTCACGAGGGCACGGGTCAAAGGTCAGGGAAAATAGCTGAGGTCGTGGAGCTCTAGCGGAGCCAGTCTAGGGCCCAGGCCTCCCTGCCGTACGAGGCAAAGAGGTTATCCATATGCCGCCATCCGTAGACTGTGGACGGCTGGGGCCCTGGATGCCCGGATTTCGGCCTTGTCTACCGAGAAGTGACGCACATGCAGTGTGCCACCGGAGGCTGTGGAGCAGCAGAGGGCAAAATCTTGAAAATGGGGGCTTCAGTTGACTTTGCCTGTGCTCTCCTTTGGCTGAGTGACATGGTGTGTTTCCTAGCAGGTGAAGACATTCGTGGAGAGAGGCGGTTTCCATGCGTGCAGGCAAAGTGTGTGCTGAGATGATGAGTTGCTGGAGACCAGGGTGGACTCTTCAGACCCAGAATAGGCCTCTGGCAGGTATGTGTCAATGTTTTCTGCCCATGGCACTCAGCCGGTTATTTGCATAGAATGTTATCAGCGGAATTAGTAGTCTCCGGAGAGGCTGCCACTTGTCAGGGAGCTTCACCTGGCCAGGTCTGCCCGTGATGTAGCTCCCCAATCAATCACTACTCTCTGGACCTTCCAGATGGACTACCAGAACTTCTCTCCCCATGGGCAAGCAGTAGAGCCAGAGGCCTTCCCCCTTTGTTCTTTCGTCTCAAGGCCCCTGTCAGGCACTCCAAGGTGTGAAGTGACAAGGGGGAGAAGGAAGAGATTTCAGAGAACGAAGACAAGCAGAGAGAGACAGAGAGAGGCAAGAGATGCTGAGTGGGGATGCCTTGCCTACTGATATCCTCAGGAAAGTGGGAAAGAGGTACCTGGCGTGCTCTGCCAATGCCCTGAAGCAGTCCGCACCAGGGGCTCCCTTGTGCCTGCGTAGCCTTTCCCGGGGTGTGCTCAAATCCTGTGGCCACTAGGGGTCATAGGTCACAATGGAGGGCCCTGTGTCATCTGCCTGGCGGGCCGGATCTCTGCCATTGGCTCAGTCTTGTCAGCAGGCCCATCCCAAGCTCCGCCCACTCTTGCGGTGGGGGACTGTCTCTATGGTGATGGCAAAGAAGCCTTAGCCCCGCCCACCTGGCCTTGACTTCACCTACCTGGCCCTCTGACCCTCACTCAGACCTCTGTGTTGATAAAAATCAATGTCCGCCAGTGCCCAGGTGTCAGCATCTGGGATAAAGGATTCGGGACCTTGCCTGGGGCAGAAGGCAGCCTAGGTCAGCGGGTAGCTGGAAGTCTAGTGACTTGTGACACTGCTGCCAGTGACAAATGGTGACTCCCACACTCACATATCCCCTGGTGGCAGAATGCTAGTGATGGGTGGAGAAACATCGCTCCAGAGCACACGTTTAATGGGGCACCAGCCAAAGCAAAGGCCAGGGCCAGTAGTGGACGTCGTGGAGCTGAATGGCGAGCCAGTGAAGGGCCCAAGGATGTGGCGAACAGGTCATCCGTGTCCCCACGTCCATCAACCATTGCACTGCTGGGGCCCAGGCTGCCAGGGTTTCGGCCTTGCCTTCGGAGCCCGGCCACATAGGCAGCCTTGCACCGGAGGCGGGGACGTGTAGACAGCAAAAATTTGGAAAGTGGCAGTGTTTCCTCGATTTCCCTGGCATCGGCCTTTTTGAGCGGCTTGCTTTTTTTCCTGGTAGGATAGGGCCCTGACGGAGAAAGGCAGGATTACGTGTGCAGGAAAGGTGCGTGTTGAGTGGGTGACGACGTTGAGACCACGTTGGGATCTTTAGTCCCAGGAAAGGCCCCTGGCGGGTGTGGGTCAATGTTCTCTACCCATCCCCCTTGGCGGGGGGAGGTTTTCACCATACAAAGCAGCAGCGCAATTATTCGTCGCCGGAGAGGTTGCATCTGCCCACAAGCTCCACCTGGCCAGGGTCCGCCCCTACTGTATTGCGCGTGTCAGTCAACAGAAGCTAAGACCTTCCAGAGAGACTACCTGCTATTTTCTACCCACGGGGAAGCAGTACAGCCGGAACCCTCCCCCGTTCCATCTCTAGGCTCTCTCTCAGGCCCCTCATACTTGTGATGTGTCTCAGGGGTAGAACCAAGAGATTCCTCTGAGTGAACACATACAGAGAGGCCACAGATGCTGAGGAAGGGCGCCTTGCCTAGTGATATCCTAGCGTAAGTGGAAAAGAGCTACCTGCCTGCTGTCCCGGTGTGTGGAACGTGTTCACATCAGGGGTTGCCTACTGTGAAGTTATTCCCTGGGTGCCCTCGATTTTGTGGCCAAAGACGCAAGGGGCCGTTGTCTGTCCATGGGTAAAATGGAGGGCTCTGCGGAACTGGCCGGTTAGGCTGGACCTCTCCTATTGGCTGAGTGTTTGTGACTCGTCCCCGTCAGAAGTTCCGCCCAGCCTTCCGGTGGCTGTCACCATGGTGATTGGGAAGGAAGCCTTAGGCCCCACACTCAGCCTTCACCTGGCCTACCTGGCCTCTTTCCCCTCATCTAGACCGCTGTGTGGATGAAAGAAAGGATGTCGGCCAGTGAGCACGTGTCCTGATTTCCTTGGAAGGATTAGGCTCCTTGCCTGGGCAGAAGACAGCCAAGGTCAGCCTGAGCCTAGACACCTAGTGACCTGTGACACTGCAGCCAGTGATAGATGTTGATGTCCACGCTCAGGTATCCGCAGGTGGCGGATTCAGTGTGGTGGGAAGAGAAGTGGAAGTAGAGATGACACACTCACGAGGGCATGGGTCAAAGGTCAGGGAAAATAGCTGAGGTCGTGGAGCTCTAGCGGAGCCAGTCTAGGGCCCAGGCCTCCCTGCTGTACGAGGCAAAGAGGTGATCCATCTGCCGCCATCCGTAGACTGTGGACGGCTGGGGCCCTGGATGCCCGGATTTCGGCCTTGTCTACCGAGAAGTGACGCACATGCAGTGTGCCACCGGAGGCTGTGGAGCAGCAGAGGGCAAAATCTTGAAAATGGGGGCTTCAGTTGACTTTGCCTGTGCTCTCCTTTGGCTGAGTGACATGGTGTGTTTCCTAGCAGGTGAAGACATTCGTGGAGAGAGGCGGTTTCCATGCGTGCAGGCAAAGTGTGTGCTGAGATGATGAGTTGCTGGAGACCAGGGTGGACTCTTCAGACCCAGAATAGGCCTCTGGCAGGTATGTGTCAATGTTTTCTGCCCATGGCACTCAGCCGGTTATTTGCATAGAATGTTATCAGCGGAATTAGTAGTCTCCGGAGAGGCTGCCACTTGTCAGGGAGCTTCACCTGGCCAGGTCCGCCCGTGATGTAGCTCCCCAATCAATCACTACTCTCTAGACCTTCCAGATGGACTACCAGAACTTCTCTCCCCATGGGCAAGCCGTAGAGCCAGAGGCCTTCCCCCTTTGTTCTTTCGTCTCAAGGCCCTCTGTCAGGCACTCCAAGGTGTGAAGTGACAAGGGGGAGAAGGAAGAGATTTCAGAGAACGAAGACAAGCAGAGAGAGACAGAGAGAGGCAAGAGATGCTGAGTGGGGATGCCTTGCCTACTGATATCCTCAGGAAAGTGGGAAAGAGGTACCTGGCGTGCTCTGCCAATGCCCTGAAGCAGTCCGCACCAGGGGCTCCCTTGTGCCTGCGTAGCCTTTCCCGGGGTGTGCTCAAATCCTGTGGCCACTAGGGGTCATAGGTCACAATGGAGGGCCCTGTGTCATCTGCCTGGCGGGCCGGATCTCTGCCATTGGCTCAGTCTTGTCAGCAGGCCCATCCCAAGCTCCGCCCACTCTTGCGGTGGGGGGACTGTCTCTATGGTGATGGCAAAGAAGCCTTAGCCCCGCCCACCTGGCCTTGACTTCACCTACCTGGCCCTCTGACCCTCACTCAGACCTCTGTGTTGATAAAAATCAATGTCCGCCAGTGCCCAGGTGTCAGCATCTGGGATAAAGGATTCGGGACCTTGCCTGGGGCAGAAGGCAGCCTAGGTCAGCGGGTAGCTGGAAGTCTAGTGACTTGTGACACTGCTGCCAGTGACAAATGGTGACTCCCACACTCACATATCCCCTGGTGGCAGAATGCTAGTGATGGGTGGAGAAACATCGCTCCGGAGCACACGTTTAATGGGGCACCAGCCAAAGCAAAGGCCAGGGCCAGTAGTGGACGTCGTGGAGCTGAATGGCGAGCCGGTGAAGGGCCCAAGGATGTGGCGAACAGGTCATCCGTGTCCCCACGTCCATCAACCATTGCACTGCTGGGGCCCAGGCTGCCAGGATTTCGGCCTTGCCTTCGGAGCCCGGCCACATAGGCAGCCTTGCACCGCAGGCGGGGACATGTAGACAGCAAAAATTTGGGAACTGGCAGTGTTTCCTCGATTTCCCTGGCATCGGCCTTTTTGAGCGGCTTGCTTTTTTTCCTGGTAGGATAGGGCCCTGACGGAGAAAGGCAGGATTACGTGTGCAGGAAAGGTGTGTGTTGAGAGGGTGACGACGTTGAGACCACGTTGGGATCTTTAGTCCCAAGAAAGGCCCCTGGCGGATGTGGGTCGATGTTCTCTACCCATCCCCCTTGGCGGGGGGAGGTTTTCAACATACAAAGCAGCAGCACAATTATTCGTCGTCGGAGAGGTTGAATCTGCCCACAAGCTCCACCTGGCCAGGGTCCGCCCCTACTGTATTGCGCGTGTCAGTCAACAGAAGCTAAGACCTTCCAGAGAGACTACCTGCTATTTTCTACCCACGGGGAAGCAGTACAGCCGGAACCCTCCCCCGTTCCATCTCTAGGCTCTCTCTCAGGCCCCTCACACTTGTGATGTGTCTCAGGGGTAGAACGAAGAGATTCCTCTGAGTGAACACATACAGAGAGGCCACAGATGCTGAGGAAGGGCGCCTTGCCTAGTGATATCCTAGCGTAAGTGGAAAAGAGCTACCTGCCTGCTGTCCCGGTGTGTGGAACGTGTTCACATCAGGGGTTGCCTACTGTGAAGTTATTCCCTGGGTGCCCTCGATTTTGTGGCCAAAGACGCAAGGGGCCGTTGTCTGTCCATGGGTAAAATGGAGGGCTCTGCGGAACTGGCCGGTTAGGCTGGACCTCTCCTATTGGCTGAGTGTTTGTGACTCGTCCCCTTCAGAAGTTCCGCCCAGCCTTCCGGTGGCTGTCACCATGGCGATTGGGAAAGAAGCCTTAGGCCCCACACTCAGCCTTCACCTGGCCTACCTGGCCTCTTTCCCCTCATCTAGACCGCTGTGTGGATGAAAGAAAGGATGTCGGCCAGTGAGCACGTGTCCTGATTTCCTTGGAAGGATTAGGCTCCTTGCCTGGGCAGAAGACAGCCAAGGTCAGCCTGAGCCTAGACACCTAGTGACCTGTGACACTGCAGCCAGTGATAGATGTTGATGTCCACGCTCAGGTATCCGCAGGTGGCGGATTCAGTGTGGTGGGAAGAGAAGTGGAAGTAGAGATGACACACTCACGAGGGCACGGGTCAAAGGTCAGGGAAAATAGCTGAGGTCGTGGAGCTCTAGCGGAGCCAGTCTAGGGCCCAGGCCTCCCTGCCGTACGAGGCAAAGAGGTGATCCATATGCCGCCATCCGTAGACTGTGGACGGCTGGGGCCCTGGATGCCCGGATTTCGGCCTTGTCTACCGAGAAGTGACGCACATGCAGTGTGCCACCGGAGGCTGTGGAGCAGCAGAGGGCAAAATCTTGAAAATGGGGGCTTCAGTTGACTTTGCCTGTGCTCTCCTTTGGCTGAGTGACATGGTGTGTTTCCTAGCAGGTGAAGACATTCGTGGAGAGAGGCGGTTTCCATGCGTGCAGTCAAAGTGTGTGCTGAGATGATGAGTTGCTGGAGACCAGGGTGGACTCTTCAGACCCAGAATAGGCCTCTGGCAGGTATGTGTCAATGTTTTCTGCCCATGGCACTCAGCCGGTTATTTGCATAGAATGTTATCAGCGGAATTAGTAGTCCCGGGAGAGGCTGCTACTTGTCAGGGAGCTTCACCTGGCCAGGTCCGCCCGTGATGTAGCTCCCCAATTAATCACTACTCTCTAGACCTTCCAGATGGACTACCAGAACTTCTCTCCCCATGGGCAAGCAGTAGAGCCAGAGGCCTTCCCCCTTTGTTCTTTCGTCTCAAGGCCCCTGTCAGGCACTCCAAGGTGTGAAGTGACAAGGGGGAGAAGGAAGAGATTTCAGAGAACGAACTCAAGCAGAGAGAGACAGAGAGAGGCAAGAGATGCTGAGTGGGGATGCCTTGCCTACTGATATCCTCAGGAAAGTGGGAAAGAGGTACCTGGCGTGCTCTGCCAATGCCCTGAAGCAGTCCGCACCAGGGGCTCCCTTGTGCCTGCATAGCCTTTTCCCGGGGTGTGCTCAAATCCTGTGCCACTAGGGATCATAGGTCACAATGGAGGGCCCTGTGTCATCTGCCTGGCGGGCCGGATCTCTGCCATTGGCTCAGTCTTGTCAGCAGGCCCATCCCAAGCTCCGCCCACTCTTGCGGTGGGGGGACTGTCTCTATGGTGATGGCAAAGAAGCCTTAGCCCCGTCCACCTGGCCTTGACTTCACCTACCTGGCCCTCTGACCCTCACTCAGACCTCTGTGTTGATAAAAATCAATGTCTGCCAGTGCCCAGGTGTCAGCATCTGGGATAAAGGATTCGGGACCTTGCCTGGGGCAGAAGGCAGCCTAGGTCAGCGGGTAGCTGGAAGTCTAGTGACTTGTGACACTGCTGCCAGTGACAAATGGTGACTCCCACACTCACATATCCCCTGGTGGCAGAATGCTAGTGATGGGTGGAGAAACATCGCTCCGGAGCACACGTTTAATGGGGCACCAGCCAAAGCAAAGGCCAGGGCCAGTAGTGGACGTCGTGGAGCTGAATGGCGTGCCAGGGAAGGGCCCAAGGATGTGGCGAACAGGTCATCCGTGTCCCCACGTCCATCAACCATTGCACTGCTGGGGCCCAGGCTGCCAGGATTTCGGCCTTGCCTTCGGAGCCCGGCCACATAGGCAGCCTTGCACCGGAGGCGGGGACGTGTAGACAGCAAAAATTTGGAAAGTGGCCGTGTTTCCTCGATTTCCCTGGCATCGGCCTTTTTGAGCGGCTTGCTTTTTTTCCTGGTAGGATAGGGCCCTGACGGAGAAAGGCAGGATTACGTGTGCAGGAAAGGTGTGTGTTGAGAGGGTGACGACGTTGAGACCATGTTGGGATCTTTAGTCCCAGGAAAGGCCCCTGGCGGGTGTGGGTCAATGTTCTCTACCCATCCCCCTTGGCGGGGGGAGGTTTTCACCATACAAAGCAACAGCGCAATTATTCGTCGCCGGAGAGGTTGCATCTGCCCACAAGCTCCACCTGGCCAGGGTCCGCCCCTACTGTATTGCGCGTGTCAGTCAACAGAAGCTAAGACCTTCCAGAGAGACTACCTGCTATTTTCTACCCACGGGGAAGCAGTACAGCCGGAACCCTCCCCCGTTCCATCTCTAGGCTCTCTCTCAGGCCCCTCATACTTGTGATGTGTCTCAGGGGTAGAACGAAGAGATTCCTCTGAGTGAACACATTCAGAGAGGCCACAGATGCTGAGGAAGGGCGCCTTGCCTAGTGATATCCTAGCGTAAGTGGAAAAGAGGTACCTGCCTGCTGTCCCGGTGTGTGGAACGTGTTCACATCAGGGGTTGCCTACTGTGAAGTTATTCCCTGGGTGCCCTCGATTTTGTGGCCAAAGACGCAAGGGGCCGTTGTCTGTCCATGGGTAAAATGGAGGGCTCTGCGGAACTGGCCGGTTAGGCTGGACCTCTCCTATTGGCTGAGTGTTTGTGACTCGTCCCCGTCAGAAGTTCCGCCCAGCCTTCCGGTGGCTGTCACCATGGTGATTGGGAAGGAAGCCTTAGGCCCCACACTCAGCCTTCACCTGGCCTACCTGGCCTCTTTCCCCTCATCTAGACCGCTGTGTGGATGAAAGAAAGGATGTCGGCCAGTGAGCACGTGTCCTGATTTCCTTGGAAGGATTAGGCTCCTTGCCTGGGCAGAAGACAGCCAAGGTCAGCCTGAGCCTAGACACCTAGTGATCTGTGACACTGCAGCCAGTGATAGATGTTGATGTCCACGCTCAGGTATCCGCAGGTGGCGGATTCAGTGTGGTGGGAAGAGAAGTGGAAGTAGAGATGACACACTCACGAGGGCACGGGTCAAAGGTCAGGGAAAATAGCTGAGGTCGTGGAGCTCTAGCGGAGCCCGTCTAGGGCCCAGGCCTCCCTGCTGTACGAGGCAAAGAGGTGATCCATCTGCCGCCATCCGTAGACTGTGGACGGCTGGGGCCCTGGATGCCCGGATTTCGGCCTTGTCTACCGAGAAGTGACGCACATGCAGTGTGCCACCGGAGGCTGTGGAGCAGCAGAGGGCAAAATCTTGAAAATGGGGGCTTCAGTTGACTTTGCCTGTGCTCTCCTTTGGCTGAGTGACATGGTGTGTTTCCTAGCAGGTGAAGACATTCGTGGAGAGAGGCGGTTTCCATGCGTGCAGGCAAAGTGTGTGCTGAGATGATGAGTTGCTGGAGACCAGGGTGGACTCTTCAGACCCAGAATAGGCCTCTGGCAGGTATGTGTCAATGTTTTCTGCCCATGGCACTCAGCCGGTTATTTGCATAGAATGTTATCAGCGGAATTAGTAGTCTCCGGAGAGGCTGCCACTTGTCAGGGAGCTTCACCTGGCCAGGTCCGCCCGTGATGTAGCTCCCCAATCAATCACTACTCTCTAGACCTTCCAGATGGACTACCAGAACTTCTCTCCCCATGGGCAAGCCGTAGAGCCAGAGGCCTTCCCCCTTTGTTCTTTCGTCTCAAGGCCCCTGTCAGGCACTCCAAGGTGTGAAGTGACAAGGGGGAGAAGGAAGAGAATTCAGAGAACGAAGACAAGCAGAGAGAGACAGAGAGAGGCAAGAGATGCTGAGTGGGGATGCCTTGCCTACTGATATCCTCAGGAAAGTGGGAAAGAGGTACCTGGCGTGCTCTGCCAATGCCCTGAAGCAGTCCGCACCAGGGGCTCCCTTGTGCCTGCGTAGCCTTTCCCGGGGTGTGCTCAAATCCTGTGGCCACTAGGGGTCATAGGTCACAATGGAGGGCCCTGTGTCATCTGCCTGGCGGGCCGGATCTCTGCCATTGGCTCAGTCTTGTCAGCAGGCCCATCCCAAGCTCCGCCCACTCTTGCGGTGGGGGGACTGTCTCTATGGTGATGGCAAAGAAGCCTTAGCCCCGCCCACCTGGCCTTGACTTCACCTACCTGGCCCTCTGACCCTCACTCAGACCTCTGTGTTGATAAAAATCAATGTCCGCCAGTGCCCAGGTGTCAGCATCTGGGATAAAGGATTCGGGACCTTGCCTGGGGCAGAAGGCAGCCTAGGTCAGCGGGTAGCTGGAAGTCTAGTGACTTGTGACACTGCTGCCAGTGACAAATGGTGACTCCCACACTCACATATCCCCTGGTGGCAGAATGCTAGTGATGGGTGGAGAAACATCGCTCCGGAGCACACGTTTAATGGGGCACCAGCCAAAGCAAAGGCCAGGGCCAGTAGTGGACGTCGTGGAGCTGAATGGCGAGCCGGTGAAGGGCCCAAGGATGTGGCGAACAGGTCATCCGTGTCCCCACGTCCATCAACCATTGCACTGCTGGGGCCCAGGCTGCCAGGATTTCGGCCTTGCCTTCGGAGCCCGGCCACATAGGCAGCCTTGCACCGCAGGCGGGGACATGTAGACAGCAAAAATTTGGGAACTGGCAGTGTTTCCTCGATTTCCCTGGCATCGGCCTTTTTGAGCGGCTTGCTTTTTTTCCTGGTAGGATAGGGCCCTGACGGAGAAAGGCAGGATTACGTGTGCAGGAAAGGTGTGTGTTGAGAGGGTGACGACGTTGAGACCACGTTGGGATCTTTAGTCCCAAGAAAGGCCCCTGGCGGATGTGGGTCGATGTTCTCTACCCATCCCCCTTGGCGGGGGGAGGTTTTCAACATACAAAGCAGCAGCACAATTATTCGTCGTCGGAGAGGTTGAATCTGCCCACAAGCTCCACCTGGCCAGGGTCCGCCCCTACTGTATTGCGCGTGTCAGTCAACAGAAGCTAAGACCTTCCAGAGAGACTACCTGCTATTTTCTACCCACGGGGAAGCAGTACAGCCGGAACCCTCCCCCGTTCCATCTCTAGGCTCTCTCTCAGGCCCCTCACACTTGTGATGTGTCTCAGGGGTAGAACGAAGAGATTCCTCTGAGTGAACACATACAGAGAGGCCACAGATGCTGAGGAAGGGCGCCTTGCCTAGTGATATCCTAGCGTAAGTGGAAAAGAGCTACCTGCCTGCTGTCCCGGTGTGTGGAACGTGTTCACATCAGGGGTTGCCTACTGTGAAGTTATTCCCTGGGTGCCCTCGATTTTGTGGCCAAAGACGCAAGGGGCCGTTGTCTGTCCATGGGTAAAATGGAGGGCTCTGCGGAACTGGCCGGTTAGGCTGGACCTCTCCTATTGGCTGAGTGTTTGTGACTCGTCCCCTTCAGAAGTTCCGCCCAGCCTTCCGGTGGCTGTCACCATGGCGATTGGGAAAGAAGCCTTAGGCCCCACACTCAGCCTTCACCTGGCCTACCTGGCCTCTTTCCCCTCATCTAGACCGCTGTGTGGATGAAAGAAAGGATGTCGGCCAGTGAGCACGTGTCCTGATTTCCTTGGAAGGATTAGGCTCCTTGCCTGGGCAGAAGACAGCCAAGGTCAGCCTGAGCCTAGACACCTAGTGACCTGTGACACTGCAGCCAGTGATAGATGTTGATGTCCACGCTCAGGTATCCGCAGGTGGCGGATTCAGTGTGGTGGGAAGAGAAGTGGAAGTAGAGATGACACACTCACGAGGGCACGGGTCAAAGGTCAGGGAAAATAGCTGAGGTCGTGGAGCTCTAGCGGAGCCAGTCTAGGGCCCAGGCCTCCCTGCCGTACGAGGCAAAGAGGTGATCCATATGCCGCCATCCGTAGACTGTGGACGGCTGGGGCCCTGGATGCCCGGATTTCGGCCTTGTCTACCGAGAAGTGACGCACATGCAGTGTGCCACCGGAGGCTGTGGAGCAGCAGAGGGCAAAATCTTGAAAATGGGGGCTTCAGTTGACTTTGCCTGTGCTCTCCTTTGGCTGAGTGACATGGTGTGTTTCCTAGCAGGTGAAGACATTCGTGGAGAGAGGCGGTTTCCATGCGTGCAGTCAAAGTGTGTGCTGAGATGATGAGTTGCTGGAGACCAGGGTGGACTCTTCAGACCCAGAATAGGCCTCTGGCAGGTATGTGTCAATGTTTTCTGCCCATGGCACTCAGCCGGTTATTTGCATAGAATGTTATCAGCGGAATTAGTAGTCCCGGGAGAGGCTGCTACTTGTCAGGGAGCTTCACCTGGCCAGGTCCGCCCGTGATGTAGCTCCCCAATTAATCACTACTCTCTAGACCTTCCAGATGGACTACCAGAACTTCTCTCCCCATGGGCAAGCAGTAGAGCCAGAGGCCTTCCCCCTTTGTTCTTTCGTCTCAAGGCCCTCTGTCAGGCACTCCAAGGTGTGAAGTGACAAGGGGGAGAAGGAAGAGATTTCAGAGAACGAACTCAAGCAGAGAGAGACAGAGAGAGGCAAGAGATGCTGAGTGGGGATGCCTTGCCTACTGATATCCTCAGGAAAGTGGGAAAGAGGTACCTGGCGTGCTCTGCCAATGCCCTGAAGCAGTCCGCACCAGGGGCTCCCTTGTGCCTGCATAGCCTTTTCCCGGGGTGTGCTCAAATCCTGTGCCACTAGGGATCATAGGTCACAATGGAGGGCCCTGTGTCATCTGCCTGGCGGGCCGGATCTCTGCCATTGGCTCAGTCTTGTCAGCAGGCCCATCCCAAGCTCCGCCCACTCTTGCGGTGGGGGGACTGTCTCTATGGTGATGGCAAAGAAGCCTTAGCCCCGTCCACCTGGCCTTGACTTCACCTACCTGGCCCTCTGACCCTCACTCAGACCTCTGTGTTGATAAAAATCAATGTCTGCCAGTGCCCAGGTGTCAGCATCTGGGATAAAGGATTCGGGACCTTGCCTGGGGCAGAAGGCAGCCTAGGTCAGCGGGTAGCTGGAAGTCTAGTGACTTGTGACACTGCTGCCAGTGACAAATGGTGACTCCCACACTCACATATCCCCTGGTGGCAGAATGCTAGTGATGGGTGGAGAAACATCGCTCCGGAGCACACGTTTAATGGGGCACCAGCCAAAGCAAAGGCCAGGGCCAGTAGTGGACGTCGTGGAGCTGAATGGCGTGCCAGTGAAGGGCCCAAGGATGTGGCGAACAGGTCATCCGTGTCCCCACGTCCATCAACCATTGCACTGCTGGGGCCCAGGCTGCCAGGATTTCGGCCTTGCCTTCGGAGCCCGGCCACATAGGCAGCCTTGCACCGGAGGCGGGGACGTGTAGACAGCAAAAATTTGGAAAGTGGCCGTGTTTCCTCGATTTCCCTGGCATCGGCCTTTTTGAGCGGCTTGCTTTTTTTCCTGGTAGGATAGGGCCCTGACGGAGAAAGGCAGGATTACGTGTGCAGGAAAGGTGTGTGTTGAGAGGGTGACGACGTTGAGACCATGTTGGGATCTTTAGTCCCAGGAAAGGCCCCTGGCGGGTGTGGGTCAATGTTCTCTACCCATCCCCCTTGGCGGGGGGAGGTTTTCACCATACAAAGCAACAGCGCAATTATTCGTCGCCGGAGAGGTTGCATCTGCCCACAAGCTCCACCTGGCCAGGGTCCGCCCCTACTGTATTGCGCGTGTCAGTCAACAGAAGCTAAGACCTTCCAGAGAGACTACCTGCTATTTTCTACCCACGGGGAAGCAGTACAGCCGGAACCCTCCCCCGTTCCATCTCTAGGCTCTCTCTCAGGCCCCTCATACTTGTGATGTGTCTCCGGGGTAGAACGAAGAGATTCCTCTGAGTGAACACATTCAGAGAGGCCACAGATGCTGAGGAAGGGCGCCTTGCCTAGTGATATCCTAGCGTAAGTGGAAAAGAGGTACCTGCCTGCTGTCCCGGTGTGTGGAACGTGTTCACATCAGGGGTTGCCTACTGTGAAGTTATTCCCTGGGTGCCCTCGATTTTGTGGCCAAAGACGCAAGGGGCCGTTGTCTGTCCATGGGTAAAATGGAGGGCTCTGCGGAACTGGCCGGTTAGGCTGGACCTCTCCTATTGGCTGAGTGTTTGTGACTCGTCCCCGTCAGAAGTTCCGCCCAGCCTTCCGGTGGCTGTCACCATGGTGATTGGGAAAGAAGCCTTAGGCCCCACACTCAGCCTTCACCTGGCCTACCTGGCCTCTTTCCCCTCATCTAGACCGCTGTGTGGATGAAAGAAAGGATGTCGGCCAGTGAGCACGTGTCCTGATTTCCTTGGAAGGATTAGGCTCCTTGCCTGGGCAGAAGACAGCCAAGGTCAGCCTGAGCCTAGACACCTAGTGATCTGTGACACTGCAGCCAGTGATAGATGTTGATGTCCACGCTCAGGTATCCGCAGGTGGCGGATTCAGTGTGGTGGGAAGAGAAGTGGAAGTAGAGATGACACACTCACGAGGGCACGGGTCAAAGGTCAGGGAAAATAGCTGAGGTCGTGGAGCTCTAGCGGAGCCCGTCTAGGGCCCAGGCCTCCCTGCTGTACGAGGCAAAGAGGTGATCCATCTGCCGCCATCCGTAGACTGTGGACGGCTGGGGCCCTGGATGCCCGGATTTCGGCCTTGTCTACCGAGAAGTGACGCACATGCAGTGTGCCACCGGAGGCTGTGGAGCAGCAGAGGGCAAAATCTTGAAAATGGGGGCTTCAGTTGACTTTGCCTGTGCTCTCCTTTGGCTGAGTGACATGGTGTGTTTCCTAGCAGGTGAAGACATTCGTGGAGAGAGGCGGTTTCCATGCGTGCAGGCAAAGTGTGTGCTGAGATGATGAGTTGCTGGAGACCAGGGTGGACTCTTCAGACCCAGAATAGGCCTCTGGCAGGTATGTGTCAATGTTTTCTGCCCATGGCACTCAGCCGGTTATTTGCATAGAATGTTATCAGCGGAATTAGTAGTCTCCGGAGAGGCTGCCACTTGTCAGGGAGCTTCACCTGGCCAGGTCCGCCCGTGATGTAGCTCCCCAATCAATCACTACTCTCTGGACCTTCCAGATGGACTACCAGAACTTCTCTCCCCATGGGCAAGCAGTAGAGCCAGAGGCCTTCCCCCTTTGTTCTTTCGTCTCAAGGCCCCTGTCAGGCACTCCAAGGTGTGAAGTGACAAGGGGGAGAAGGAAGAGAATTCAGAGAACGAAGACAAGCAGAGAGAGACAGAGAGAGGCAAGAGATGCTGAGTGGGGATGCCTTGCCTACTGATATCCTCAGGAAAGTGGGAAAGAGGTACCTGGCGTGCTCTGCCAATGCCCTGAAGCAGTCCGCACCAGGGGCTCCCTTGTGCCTGCGTAGCCTTTCCCGGGGTGTGCTCAAATCCTGTGGCCACTAGGGGTCATAGGTCACAATGGAGGGCCCTGTGTCATCTGCCTGGCGGGCCGGATCTCTGCCATTGGCTCAGTCTTGTCAGCAGGCCCATCCCAAGCTCCGCCCACTCTTGCGGTGGGGGGACTGTCTCTATGGTGATGGCAAAGAAGCCTTAGCCCCGCCCACCTGGCCTTGACTTCACCTACCTGGCCCTCTGACCCTCACTCAGACCTCTGTGTTGATAAAAATCAATGTCCGCCAGTGCCCAGGTGTCAGCATCTGGGATAAAGGATTCGGGACCTTGCCTGGGGCAGAAGGCAGCCTAGGTCAGCGGGTAGCTGGAAGTCTAGTGACTTGTGACACTGCTGCCAGTGAC
Organism: Loxodonta africana; assembly: GCF_030014295.1. Lineage (NCBI taxonomy): Eukaryota > Metazoa > Chordata > Mammalia > Proboscidea > Elephantidae > Loxodonta > Loxodonta africana. The sequence continues at coordinate 144,288 of NW_026975582.1, forward strand.
AAATGGTGACTCCCACACTCACATATCCCCTGGTGGCAGAATGCTAGTGATGGGTGGAGAAACATCGCTCCGGAGCACACGTTTAATGGGGCACCAGCCAAAGCAAAGGCCAGGGCCAGTAGTGGACGTCGTGGAGCTGAATGGCGAGCCGGTGAAGGGCCCAAGGATGTGGCGAACAGGTCATCCGTGTCCCCACGTCCATCAACCATTGCACTGCTGGGGCCCAGGCTGCCAGGATTTCGGCCTTGCCTTCGGAGCCCGGCCACATAGGCAGCCTTGCACCGCAGGCGGGGACATGTAGACAGCAAAAATTTGGGAACTGGCAGTGTTTCCTCGATTTCCCTGGCATCGGCCTTTTTGAGCGGCTTGCTTTTTTTCCTGGTAGGATAGGGCCCTGACGGAGAAAGGCAGGATTACGTGTGCAGGAAAGGTGTGTGTTGAGAGGGTGACGACGTTGAGACCACGTTGGGATCTTTAGTCCCAAGAAAGGCCCCTGGCGGATGTGGGTCGATGTTCTCTACCCATCCCCCTTGGCGGGGGGAGGTTTTCAACATACAAAGCAGCAGCACAATTATTCGTCGTCGGAGAGGTTGAATCTGCCCACAAGCTCCACCTGGCCAGGGTCCGCCCCTACTGTATTGCGCGTGTCAGTCAACAGAAGCTAAGACCTTCCAGAGAGACTACCTGCTATTTTCTACCCACGGGGAAGCAGTACAGCCGGAACCCTCCCCCGTTCCATCTCTAGGCTCTCTCTCAGGCCCCTCACACTTGTGATGTGTCTCAGGGGTAGAACGAAGAGATTCCTCTGAGTGAACACATACAGAGAGGCCACAGATGCTGAGGAAGGGCGCCTTGCCTAGTGATATCCTAGCGTAAGTGGAAAAGAGCTACCTGCCTGCTGTCCCGGTGTGTGGAACGTGTTCACATCAGGGGTTGCCTACTGTGAAGTTATTCCCTGGGTGCCCTCGATTTTGTGGCCAAAGACGCAAGGGGCCGTTGTCTGTCCATGGGTAAAATGGAGGGCTCTGCGGAACTGGCCGGTTAGGCTGGACCTCTCCTATTGGCTGAGTGTTTGTGACTCGTCCCCTTCAGAAGTTCCGCCCAGCCTTCCGGTGGCTGTCACCATGGCGATTGGGAAAGAAGCCTTAGGCCCCACACTCAGCCTTCACCTGGCCTACCTGGCCTCTTTCCCCTCATCTAGACCGCTGTGTGGATGAAAGAAAGGATGTCGGCCAGTGAGCACGTGTCCTGATTTCCTTGGAAGGATTAGGCTCCTTGCCTGGGCAGAAGACAGCCAAGGTCAGCCTGAGCCTAGACACCTAGTGACCTGTGACACTGCAGCCAGTGATAGATGTTGATGTCCACGCTCAGGTATCCGCAGGTGGCGGATTCAGTGTGGTGGGAAGAGAAGTGGAAGTAGAGATGACACACTCACGAGGGCACGGGTCAAAGGTCAGGGAAAATAGCTGAGGTCGTGGAGCTCTAGCGGAGCCAGTCTAGGGCCCAGGCCTCCCTGCCGTACGAGGCAAAGAGGTGATCCATATGCCGCCATCCGTAGACTGTGGACGGCTGGGGCCCTGGATGCCCGGATTTCGGCCTTGTCTACCGAGAAGTGACGCACATGCAGTGTGCCACCGGAGGCTGTGGAGCAGCAGAGGGCAAAATCTTGAAAATGGGGGCTTCAGTTGACTTTGCCTGTGCTCTCCTTTGGCTGAGTGACATGGTGTGTTTCCTAGCAGGTGAAGACATTCGTGGAGAGAGGCGGTTTCCATGCGTGCAGTCAAAGTGTGTGCTGAGATGATGAGTTGCTGGAGACCAGGTTGGACTCTTCAGACCCAGAATAGGCCTCTGGCAGGTATGTGTCAATGTTTTCTGCCCATGGCACTCAGCCGGTTATTTGCATAGAATGTTATCAGCGGAATTAGTAGTCCCGGGAGAGGCTGCTACTTGTCAGGGAGCTTCACCTGGCCAGGTCCGCCCGTGATGTAGCTCCCCAATTAATCACTACTCTCTAGACCTTCCAGATGGACTACCAGAACTTCTCTCCCCATGGGCAAGCAGTAGAGCCAGAGGCCTTCCCCCTTTGTTCTTTCGTCTCAAGGCCCTCTGTCAGGCACTCCAAGGTGTGAAGTGACAAGGGGGAGAAGGAAGAGATTTCAGAGAACGAACTCAAGCAGAGAGAGACAGAGAGAGGCAAGAGATGCTGAGTGGGGATGCCTTGCCTACTGATATCCTCAGGAAAGTGGGAAAGAGGTACCTGGCGTGCTCTGCCAATGCCCTGAAGCAGTCCGCACCAGGGGCTCCCTTGTGCCTGCATAGCCTTTTCCCGGGGTGTGCTCAAATCCTGTGCCACTAGGGATCATAGGTCACAATGGAGGGCCCTGTGTCATCTGCCTGGCGGGCCGGATCTCTGCCATTGGCTCAGTCTTGTCAGCAGGCCCATCCCAAGCTCCGCCCACTCTTGCGGTGGGGGGACTGTCTCTATGGTGATGGCAAAGAAGCCTTAGCCCCGTCCACCTGGCCTTGACTTCACCTACCTGGCCCTCTGACCCTCACTCAGACCTCTGTGTTGATAAAAATCAATGTCTGCCAGTGCCCAGGTGTCAGCATCTGGGATAAAGGATTCGGGACCTTGCCTGGGGCAGAAGGCAGCCTAGGTCAGCGGGTAGCTGGAAGTCTAGTGACTTGTGACACTGCTGCCAGTGACAAATGGTGACTCCCACACTCACATATCCCCTGGTGGCAGAATGCTAGTGATGGGTGGAGAAACATCGCTCCGGAGCACACGTTTAATGGGGCACCAGCCAAAGCAAAGGCCAGGGCCAGTAGTGGACGTCGTGGAGCTGAATGGCGTGCCAGTGAAGGGCCCAAGGATGTGGCGAACAGGTCATCCGTGTCCCCACGTCCATCAACCATTGCACTGCTGGGGCCCAGGCTGCCAGGATTTCGGCCTTGCCTTCGGAGCCCGGCCACATAGGCAGCCTTGCACCGGAGGCGGGGACGTGTAGACAGCAAAAATTTGGAAAGTGGCCGTGTTTCCTCGATTTCCCTGGCATCGGCCTTTTTGAGCGGCTTGCTTTTTTTCCTGGTAGGATAGGGCCCTGACGGAGAAAGGCAGGATTACGTGTGCAGGAAAGGTGTGTGTTGAGAGGGTGACGACGTTGAGACCATGTTGGGATCTTTAGTCCCAGGAAAGGCCCCTGGCGGGTGTGGGTCAATGTTCTCTACCCATCCCCCTTGGCGGGGGGAGGTTTTCACCATACAAAGCAACAGCGCAATTATTCGTCGCCGGAGAGGTTGCATCTGCCCACAAGCTCCACCTGGCCAGGGTCCGCCCCTACTGTATTGCGCGTGTCAGTCAACAGAAGCTAAGACCTTCCAGAGAGACTACCTGCTATTTTCTACCCACGGGGAAGCAGTACAGCCGGAACCCTCCCCCGTTCCATCTCTAGGCTCTCTCTCAGGCCCCTCATACTTGTGATGTGTCTCCGGGGTAGAACGAAGAGATTCCTCTGAGTGAACACATTCAGAGAGGCCACAGATGCTGAGGAAGGGCGCCTTGCCTAGTGATATCCTAGCGTAAGTGGAAAAGAGGTACCTGCCTGCTGTCCCGGTGTGTGGAACGTGTTCACATCAGGGGTTGCCTACTGTGAAGTTATTCCCTGGGTGCCCTCGATTTTGTGGCCAAAGACGCAAGGGGCCGTTGTCTGTCCATGGGTAAAATGGAGGGCTCTGCGGAACTGGCCGGTTAGGCTGGACCTCTCCTATTGGCTGAGTGTTTGTGACTCGTCCCCGTCAGAAGTTCCGCCCAGCCTTCCGGTGGCTGTCACCATGGTGATTGGGAAAGAAGCCTTAGGCCCCACACTCAGCCTTCACCTGGCCTACCTGGCCTCTTTCCCCTCATCTAGACCGCTGTGTGGATGAAAGAAAGGATGTCGGCCAGTGAGCACGTGTCCTGATTTCCTTGGAAGGATTAGGCTCCTTGCCTGGGCAGAAGACAGCCAAGGTCAGCCTGAGCCTAGACACCTAGTGATCTGTGACACTGCAGCCAGTGATAGATGTTGATGTCCACGCTCAGGTATCCGCAGGTGGCGGATTCAGTGTGGTGGGAAGAGAAGTGGAAGTAGAGATGACACACTCACGAGGGCACGGGTCAAAGGTCAGGGAAAATAGCTGAGGTCGTGGAGCTCTAGCGGAGCCCGTCTAGGGCCCAGGCCTCCCTGCTGTACGAGGCAAAGAGGTGATCCATCTGCCGCCATCCGTAGACTGTGGACGGCTGGGGCCCTGGATGCCCGGATTTCGGCCTTGTCTACCGAGAAGTGACGCACATGCAGTGTGCCACCGGAGGCTGTGGAGCAGCAGAGGGCAAAATCTTGAAAATGGGGGCTTCAGTTGACTTTGCCTGTGCTCTCCTTTGGCTGAGTGACATGGTGTGTTTCCTAGCAGGTGAAGACATTCGTGGAGAGAGGCGGTTTCCATGCGTGCAGGCAAAGTGTGTGCTGAGATGATGAGTTGCTGGAGACCAGGGTGGACTCTTCAGACCCAGAATAGGCCTCTGGCAGGTATGTGTCAATGTTTTCTGCCCATGGCACTCAGCCGGTTATTTGCATAGAATGTTATCAGCGGAATTAGTAGTCTCCGGAGAGGCTGCCACTTGTCAGGGAGCTTCACCTGGCCAGGTCCGCCCGTGATGTAGCTCCCCAATCAATCACTACTCTCTGGACCTTCCAGATGGACTACCAGAACTTCTCTCCCCATGGGCAAGCAGTAGAGCCAGAGGCCTTCCCCCTTTGTTCTTTCGTCTCAAGGCCCCTGTCAGGCACTCCAAGGTGTGAAGTGACAAGGGGGAGAAGGAAGAGAATTCAGAGAACGAAGACAAGCAGAGAGAGACAGAGAGAGGCAAGAGATGCTGAGTGGGGATGCCTTGCCTACTGATATCCTCAGGAAAGTGGGAAAGAGGTACCTGGCGTGCTCTGCCAATGCCCTGAAGCAGTCCGCACCAGGGGCTCCCTTGTGCCTGCGTAGCCTTTCCCGGGGTGTGCTCAAATCCTGTGGCCACTAGGGGTCATAGGTCACAATGGAGGGCCCTGTGTCATCTGCCTGGCGGGCCGGATCTCTGCCATTGGCTCAGTCTTGTCAGCAGGCCCATCCCAAGCTCCGCCCACTCTTGCGGTGGGGGGACTGTCTCTATGGTGATGGCAAAGAAGCCTTAGCCCCGCCCACCTGGCCTTGACTTCACCTACCTGGCCCTCTGACCCTCACTCAGACCTCTGTGTTGATAAAAATCAATGTCCGCCAGTGCCCAGGTGTCAGCATCTGGGATAAAGGATTCGGGACCTTGCCTGGGGCAGAAGGCAGCCTAGGTCAGCGGGTAGCTGGAAGTCTAGTGACTTGTGACACTGCTGCCAGTGACAAATGGTGACTCCCACACTCACATATCCCCTGGTGGCAGAATGCTAGTGATGGGTGGAGAAACATCGCTCCGGAGCACACGTTTAATGGGGCACCAGCCAAAGCAAAGGCCAGGGCCAGTAGTGGACGTCGTGGAGCTGAATGGCGAGCCGGTGAAGGGCCCAAGGATGTGGCGAACAGGTCATCCGTGTCCCCACGTCCATCAACCATTGCACTGCTGGGGCCCAGGCTGCCAGGATTTCGGCCTTGCCTTCGGAGCCCGGCCACATAGGCAGCCTTGCACCGCAGGCGGGGACATGTAGACAGCAAAAATTTGGGAACTGGCAGTGTTTCCTCGATTTCCCTGGCATCGGCCTTTTTGAGCGGCTTGCTTTTTTTCCTGGTAGGATAGGGCCCTGACGGAGAAAGGCAGGATTACGTGTGCAGGAAAGGTGTGTGTTGAGAGGGTGACGACGTTGAGAACACGTTGGGATCTTTAGTCCCAAGAAAGGCCCCTGGCGGATGTGGGTCGATGTTCTCTACCCATCCCCCTTGGCGGGGGGAGGTTTTCAACATACAAAGCAGCAGCACAATTATTCGTCGTCGGAGAGGTTGAATCTGCCCACAAGCTCCACCTGGCCAGGGTCCGCCCCTACTGTATTGCGCGTGTCAGTCAACAGAAGCTAAGACCTTCCAGAGAGACTACCTGCTATTTTCTACCCACGGGGAAGCAGTACAGCCGGAACCCTCCCCCGTTCCATCTCTAGGCTCTCTCTCAGGCCCCTCACACTTGTGATGTGTCTCAGGGGTAGAACGAAGAGATTCCTCTGAGTGAACACATACAGAGAGGCCACAGATGCTGAGGAAGGGCGCCTTGCCTAGTGATATCCTAGCGTAAGTGGAAAAGAGCTACCTGCCTGCTGTCCCGGTGTGTGGAACGTGTTCACATCAGGGGTTGCCTACTGTGAAGTTATTCCCTGGGTGCCCTCGATTTTGTGGCCAAAGACGCAAGGGGCCGTTGTCTGTCCATGGGTAAAATGGAGGGCTCTGCGGAACTGGCCGGTTAGGCTGGACCTCTCCTATTGGCTGAGTGTTTGTGACTCGTCCCCTTCAGAAGTTCCGCCCAGCCTTCCGGTGGCTGTCACCATGGTGATTGGGAAAGAAGCCTTAGGCCCCACACTCAGCCTTCACCTGGCCTACCTGGCCTCTTTCCCCTCATCTAGACCGCTGTGTGGATGAAAGAAAGGATGTCGGCCAGTGAGCACGTGTCCTGATTTCCTTGGAAGGATTAGGCTCCTTGCCTGGGCAGAAGACAGCCAAGGTCAGCCTGAGCCTAGACACCTAGTGACCTGTGACACTGCAGCCAGTGATAGATGTTGATGTCCACGCTCAGGTATCCGCAGGTGGCGGATTCAGTGTGGTGGGAAGAGAAGTGGAAGTAGAGATGACACACTCACGAGGGCACGGGTCAAAGGTCAGGGAAAATAGCTGAGGTCGTGGAGCTCTAGCGGAGCCAGTCTAGGGCCCAGGCCTCCCTGCCGTACGAGGCAAAGAGGTGATCCATATGCCGCCATCCGTAGACTGTGGACGGCTGGGGCCCTGGATGCCCGGATTTCGGCCTTGTCTACCGAGAAGTGACGCACATGCAGTGTGCCACCGGAGGCTGTGGAGCAGCAGAGGGCAAAATCTTGAAAATGGGGGCTTCAGTTGACTTTGCCTGTGCTCTCCTTTGGCTGAGTGACATGGTGTGTTTCCTAGCAGGTGAAGACATTCGTGGAGAGAGGCGGTTTCCATGCGTGCAGTCAAAGTGTGTGCTGAGATGATGAGTTGCTGGAGACCAGGGTGGACTCTTCAGACCCAGAATAGGCCTCTGGCAGGTATGTGTCAATGTTTTCTGCCCATGGCACTCAGCCGGTTATTTGCATAGAATGTTATCAGCGGAATTAGTAGTCCCGGGAGAGGCTGCTACTTGTCAGGGAGCTTCACCTGGCCAGGTCCGCCCGTGATGTAGCTCCCCAATTAATCACTACTCTCTAGACCTTCCAGATGGACTACCAGAACTTCTCTCCCCATGGGCAAGCAGTAGAGCCAGAGGCCTTCCCCCTTTGTTCTTTCGTCTCAAGGCCCTCTGTCAGGCACTCCAAGGTGTGAAGTGACAAGGGGGAGAAGGAAGAGATTTCAGAGAACGAACTCAAGCAGAGAGAGACAGAGAGAGGCAAGAGATGCTGAGTGGGGATGCCTTGCCTACTGATATCCTCAGGAAAGTGGGAAAGAGGTACCTGGCGTGCTCTGCCAATGCCCTGAAGCAGTCCGCACCAGGGGCTCCCTTGTGCCTGCATAGCCTTTTCCCGGGGTGTGCTCAAATCCTGTGCCACTAGGGATCATAGGTCACAATGGAGGGCCCTGTGTCATCTGCCTGGCGGGCCGGATCTCTGCCATTGGCTCAGTCTTGTCAGCAGGCCCATCCCAAGCTCCGCCCACTCTTGCGGTGGGGGGACTGTCTCTATGGTGATGGCAAAGAAGCCTTAGCCCCGTCCACCTGGCCTTGACTTCACCTACCTGGCCCTCTGACCCTCACTCAGACCTCTGTGTTGATAAAAATCAATGTCTGCCAGTGCCCAGGTGTCAGCATCTGGGATAAAGGATTCGGGACCTTGCCTGGGGCAGAAGGCAGCCTAGGTCAGCGGGTAGCTGGAAGTCTAGTGACTTGTGACACTGCTGCCAGTGACAAATGGTGACTCCCACACTCACATATCCCCTGGTGGCAGAATGCTAGTGATGGGTGGAGAAACATCGCTCCGGAGCACACGTTTAATGGGGCACCAGCCAAAGCAAAGGCCAGGGCCAGTAGTGGACGTCGTGGAGCTGAATGGCGTGCCAGTGAAGGGCCCAAGGATGTGGCGAACAGGTCATCCGTGTCCCCACGTCCATCAACCATTGCACTGCTGGGGCCCAGGCTGCCAGGATTTCGGCCTTGCCTTCGGAGCCCGGCCACATAGGCAGCCTTGCACCGGAGGCGGGGACGTGTAGACAGCAAAAATTTGGAAAGTGGCCGTGTTTCCTCGATTTCCCTGGCATCGGCCTTTTTGAGCGGCTTGCTTTTTTTCCTGGTAGGATAGGGCCCTGACGGAGAAAGGCAGGATTACGTGTGCAGGAAAGGTGTGTGTTGAGAGGGTGACGACGTTGAGACCATGTTGGGATCTTTAGTCCCAGGAAAGGCCCCTGGCGGGTGTGGGTCAATGTTCTCTACCCATCCCCCTTGGCGGGGGGAGGTTTTCACCATACAAAGCAACAGCGCAATTATTCGTCGCCGGAGAGGTTGCATCTGCCCACAAGCTCCACCTGGCCAGGGTCCGCCCCTACTGTATTGCGCGTGTCAGTCAACAGAAGCTAAGACCTTCCAGAGAGACTACCTGCTATTTTCTACCCACGGGGAAGCAGTACAGCCGGAACCCTCCCCCGTTCCATCTCTAGGCTCTCTCTCAGGCCCCTCATACTTGTGATGTGTCTCAGGGGTAGAACGAAGAGATTCCTCTGAGTGAACACATTCAGAGAGGCCACAGATGCTGAGGAAGGGCGCCTTGCCTAGTGATATCCTAGCGTAAGTGGAAAAGAGGTACCTGCCTGCTGTCCCGGTGTGTGGAACGTGTTCACATCAGGGGTTGCCTACTGTGAAGTTATTCCCTGGGTGCCCTCGATTTTGTGGCCAAAGACGCAAGGGGCCGTTGTCTGTCCATGGGTAAAATGGAGGGCTCTGCGGAACTGGCCGGTTAGGCTGGACCTCTCCTATTGGCTGAGTGTTTGTGACTCGTCCCCGTCAGAAGTTCCGCCCAGCCTTCCGGTGGCTGTCACCATGGTGATTGGGAAAGAAGCCTTAGGCCCCACACTCAGCCTTCACCTGGCCTACCTGGCCTCTTTCCCCTCATCTAGACCGCTGTGTGGATGAAAGAAAGGATGTCGGCCAGTGAGCACGTGTCCTGATTTCCTTGGAAGGATTAGGCTCCTTGCCTGGGCAGAAGACAGCCAAGGTCAGCCTGAGCCTAGACACCTAGTGATCTGTGACACTGCAGCCAGTGATAGATGTTGATGTCCACGCTCAGGTATCCGCAGGTGGCGGATTCAGTGTGGTGGGAAGAGAAGTGGAAGTAGAGATGACACACTCACGAGGGCACGGGTCAAAGGTCAGGGAAAATAGCTGAGGTCGTGGAGCTCTAGCGGAGCCCGTCTAGGGCCCAGGCCTCCCTGCCGTACGAGGCAAAGAGGTGATCCATCTGCCGCCATCCGTAGACTGTGGACGGCTGGGGCCCTGGATGCCCGGATTTCGGCCTTGTCTACCGAGAAGTGACGCACATGCAGTGTGCCACCGGAGGCTGTGGAGCAGCAGAGGGCAAAATCTTGAAAATGGGGGCTTCAGTTGACTTTGCCTGTGCTCTCCTTTGGCTGAGTGACATGGTGTGTTTCCTAGCAGGTGAAGACATTCGTGGAGAGAGGCGGTTTCCATGCGTGCAGGCAAAGTGTGTGCTGAGATGATGAGTTGCTGGAGACCAGGGTGGACTCTTCAGACCCAGAATAGGCCTCTGGCAGGTATGTGTCAATGTTTTCTGCCCATGGCACTCAGCTGGTTATTTGCATAGAATGTTATCAGCGGAATTAGTAGTCTCCGGAGAGGCTGCCACTTGTCAGGGAGCTTCACCTGGCCAGGTCCGCCCGTGATGTAGCTCCCCAATCAATCACTACTCTCTGGACCTTCCAGATGGACTACCAGAACTTCTCTCCCCATGGGCAAGCCGTAGAGCCAGAGGCCTTCCCCCTTTGTTCTTTCGTCTCAAGGCCCTCTGTCAGGCACTCCAAGGTGTGAAGTGACAAGGGGGAGAAGGAAGAGATTTCAGAGAACGAAGACAAGCAGAGAGAGACAGAGAGAGGCAAGAGATGCTGAGTGGGGATGCCTTGCCTACTGATATCCTCAGGAAAGTGGGAAAGAGGTACCTGGCGTGCTCTGCCAATGCCCTGAAGCAGTCCGCACCAGGGGCTCCCTTGTGCCTGCGTAGCCTTTCCCGGGGTGTGCTCAAATCCTGTGGCCACTAGGGGTCATAGGTCACAATGGAGGGCCCTGTGTCATCTGCCTGGCGGGCCGGATCTCTGCCATTGGCTCAGTCTTGTCAGCAGGCCCATCCCAAGCTCCGCCCACTCTTGCGGTGGGGGGACTGTCTCTATGGTGATGGCAAAGAAGCCTTAGCCCCGCCCACCTGGCCTTGACCTCACCTACCTGGCCCTCTGACCCTCACTCAGACCTCTGTGTTGATAAAAATCAATGTCCGCCAGTGCCCAGGTGTCAGCATCTGGGATAAAGGATTCGGGACCTTGCCTGGGGCAGAAGGCAGCCTAGGTCAGCGGGTAGCTGGAAGTCTAGTGACTTGTGACACTGCTGCCAGTGACAAATGGTGACTCCCACACTCACATATCCCCTGGTGGCAGAATGCTAGTGATGGGTGGAGAAACATCGCTCCGGAGCACACGTTTAATGGGGCACCAGCCAAAGCAAAGGCCAGGGCCAGTAGTGGACGTCGTGGAGCTGAATGGCGAGCCGGTGAAGGGCCCAAGGATGTGGCGAACAGGTCGTCCGTGTCCCCACGTCCATCAACCATTGCACTGCTGGGGCCCAGGCTGCCAGGATTTCGGCCTTGCCTTCGGTGCCCGGCCACATAGGCAGCCTTGCACCGGAGGCGGGGACGTGTAGACAGCAAAAATTTGGAAAGTGGCAGTGTTTCCTCGATTTCCCTGGCATCGGCCTTTTTGAGCGGCTTGCTTTTTTTCCTGGTAGGATAGGGCCCTGACGGAGAAAGGCAGGATTACGTGTGCAGGAAAGGTGCGTGTTGAGTGGGTGACGACGTTGAGACCACGTTGGGATCTTTAGTCCCAGGAAAGGCCCCTGGCGGGTGTGGGTCAATGTTCTCTACCCATCCCCCTTGGCGGGGGGAGGTTTTCACCATACAAAGCAGCAGCGCAATTATTCGTCGCCGGAGAGGTTGCATCTGCCCACAAGCTCCACCTGGCCAGGGTCCGCCCCTACTGTATTGCGCGTGTCAGTCAACAGAAGCTAAGACCTTCCAGAGAGACTACCTGCTATTTTCTACCCACGGGGAAGCAGTACAGCCGGAACCCTCCCCCGTTCCATCTCTAGGCTCTCTCTCAGGCCCCTCATACTTGTGATGTGTCTCAGGGGTAGAACGAAGAGATTCCTCTGAGTGAACACATACAGAGAGGCCACAGATGCTGAGGAAGGGCGCCTTGCCTAGTGATATCCTAGCGTAAGTGGAAAAGAGCTACCTGCCTGCTGTCCCGGTGTGTGGAACGTGTTCACATCAGGGGTTGCCTACTGTGAAGTTATTCCCTGGGTGCCCTCGATTTTGTGGCCAAAGACGCAAGGGGCCGTTGTCTGTCCATGGGTAAAATGGAGGGCTCTGCGGAACTGGCCGGTTAGGCTGGACCTCTCCTATTGGCTGAGTGTTTGTGACTCGTCCCCGTCAGAAGTTCCGCCCAGCCTTCCGGTGGCTGTCACCATGGTGATTGGGAAAGAAGCCTTAGGCCCCACACTCAGCCTTCACCTGGCCTACCTGGCCTCTTTCCCCTCATCTAGACCGCTGTGTGGATGAAAGAAAGGATGTCGGCCAGTGAGCACGTGTCCTGATTTCCTTGGAAGGATTAGGCTCCTTGCCTGGGCAGAAGACAGCCAAGGTCAGCCTGAGCCTAGACACCTAGTGACCTGTGACACTGCAGCCAGTGATAGATGTTGATGTCCACGCTCAGGTATCCGCAGGTGGCGGATTCAGTGTGGTGGGAAGAGAAGTGGAAGTAGAGATGACACACTCACGAGGGCACGGGTCAAAGGTCAGGGAAAATAGCTGAGGTCGTGGAGCTCTAGCGGAGCCAGTCTAGGGCCCAGGCCTCCCTGCCGTACGAGGCAAAGAGGTGATCCATCTGCCGCCATCCGTAGACTGTGGACGGCTGGGGCCCTGGATGCCCGGATTTCGGCCTTGTCTACCGAGAAGTGACGCACATGCAGTGTGCCACCGGAGGCTGTGGAGCAGAGGAGGGCAAAATCTTGAAAATGGGGGCTTCAGTTGACTTTGCCTGTGCTCTCCTTTGGCTGAGTGACATGGTGTGTTTCCTAGCAGGTGAAGACATTCGTGGAGAGAGGCGGTTTCCATGCGTGCAGGCAAAGTGTGTGCTGAGATGATGAGTTGCTGGAGACCAGGATGGACTCTTCAGACCCAGAATAGGCCTCTGGCAGGTATGTGTCAATGTTTTCTGCCCATGGCACTCAGCCGGTTATTTGCATAGAATGTTATCAGCGGAATTAGTAGTCCCCGGAGAGGCTGCCACTTGTCAGCGAGTTTCACCTGGCCTGGTCCCACGGTGATGTCAAGCTTCACCTGGCCAGGTCCGCCCGTGATGTAGCTCCCCAATCAATCACTACTCTCTGGACCTTCCAGATGGACTACCAGAACTTCTCTCCCCATGGGCAAGCCGTAGAGCCAGAGGCCTTCCCCCTTTGTTCTTTCGTCTCAAGGCCCTCTGTCAGGCACTCCAAGGTGTGAAGTGACAAGGGGGAGAAGGAAGAGATTTCAAAGAACGAAGACAAGCAGAGAGAGACAGAGAGAGGCAAGAGATGCTGAGTGGGGATGTCTTGCCTACTGATATCCTGAGGAAAGTGGGAAAATTGGACCCTGGCCTGCTGTGCCAATGCCCTGAAGCAGTCCGCACCAGGGGCTCCCTTGTGCCTGCGTAGCCTTTCCCGGGGTGTGCTCAAATCCTGTGGCCACTAGGGGTCATAGGTCACAATGGAGGGCCCTGTGTCATCTGCCTGGCGGGCCGGATCTCCGCCATTGGCTCAGTCTTGTCAGCAGGCCCATCCCAAGCTCCGCCCACTCTTGCGGTGGGGGGACTGTCTCTATGGTGATGGCAAAGAAGCCTCAGCCCCGCCCACCTGGCCTTGACTTCACCTACCTGGCCCTCTGACCCTCACTCAGACCTCTGTGTTGATAAAAATCAATGTCCGCCAGTGCCCAGGTGTCAGCATCTGGGATAACGGATTCGGGATCTTGCTTGGGGCAGAAGGCAGCCTAGGTCAGCGGGTAGCTGGAAGTCTAGTGACTTGTGACACTGCTGCCAGTGACAAATGGTGACTCTCACACTCACATATCCCCTGGTGGCAGAATGCTAGTGATGGGTGGAGAAACATCGCTCCGGAGCACACGTTTAATGGGGCACCAGCCAAAGCAAAGGCCAGGGCCAGTAGTGGACGTCGTGGAGCTGAATAGCGAGCCAGTAAAGGGCCCAAGGATGTGGCGAACAGGTCATCCGTGTCCCCACGTCCATCAACCATTGCACTGCTGGGGCCCAAGCTGCCAGGATTTCGGCCTTGCCTTCGGAGCCCGGCCACATAGGCAGCCTTGCACCGCAGGCGGGGACGTGTAGACAGCAAAAATTTGGAAAGTGGCCGTGTTTCCTCGATTTCCCTGGTATCGGCCTTTTTGAGCGGCTTGCTTTTTTTCCTGGTAGGATAGGGCCCTGACGGAGAAAGGCAGGATTACGTGTGCAGGAAAGGTGTGTGTTGAGTGGGTGACGACGTTGAGACCATGTTGGGATCTTTAGTCCCAGGAAAGGCCCCTGGCGGGTGTGGGTCAATGATCTCTACCCATCCCCCTTGGCGGGGGGAGGTTTTCACCATACAAAGCAGCAGCGCAATTATTCGTCGCCGGAGAGGTTGCATCTGCCCACAAGCTCCACCTGGCCAGGGTCCGCCCCTACTGTATTGCGCGTGTCAGTCAACAGAAGCTAAGACCTTCCAGAGAGACTACCTGCTATTTTCTACCCACGGGGAAGCAGTACAGCCGGAACCCTCCCCCGTTCCATGTCTAGGCTCTCTCTCAGGCCCCTCATACTTGTGATGTGTCTCAGGGGTAGAACGAAGAGATTCCTCTGAGTGAACACATACAGAGAGGCCACAGATGCTGAGGAAGGGCGCCTTGCCTAGTGATATCCTAGCGTAAGTGGAAAAGAGGTACTTGCCTGCTGTCCCGGTGTGTCGAACGTGTTCACATCAGGGGTTGCCTACTGTGAAGTTATTCCCTGGGTGCCCTCGATTTTGTGGCCAAAGACGCAAGGGGCCGTTGTCTGTCCATGGGTAAAATGGAGGGCTCTGCGGAACTGGCCGGTTAGGCTGGACCTCGCCTATTGGCTGAGTGTTTGTGACTCGTCCCCGTCAGAAGTTCCGCCCAGCCTTCCGGTGGCTGTCACCATGGTGATTGGGAAAGATGCCTTAGGCCCCACACTCAGCCTTCACCTGGCCTACCTGGCCTCTTTCCCCTCATCTAGACCGCTGTGTGGATGAAAGAAAGGATGTCGGCCAGTGAGCACGTGTCCTGATTTCCTTGGAAGGATTAGGCTCCTTGCCTGGGCAGAAGACAGCCAAGGTCAGCCTGAGCCTAGACACCTAGTGACCTGTGACACTGCAGCCAGTGATAGATGTTGATGTCCACGCTCAGGTATCCGCAGGTGGCGGATTCAGTGTGGTGGGAAGAGAAGTGGAAGTAGAGATGACACACTCACGAGGGCACGGGTCAAAGGTCAGGGAAAATAGCTGAGGTCGTGGAGCTCTAGCGGAGCCAGTCTAGGGCCCAGGCCTCCCTGCTGTACGAGGCAAAGAGGTGATCCATCTGCCGCCATCCGTAGACTGTGGACGGCTGGGGCCCTGGATGCCCGGATTTCGGCCTTGTCTACCGAGAAGTGACGCACATGCAGTGTGCCACCGGAGGCTGTGGAGCAGCAGAGGGCAAAATCTTGAAAATGGGGGCTTCAGTTGACTTTGCCTGTGCTCTCCTTTGGCTGAGTGACATGGTGTGTTTCCTAGCAGGTGAAGACATTCGTGGAGAGAGGCGGTTTCCATGCGTGCAGGCAAAGTGTGTGCTGAGATGATGAGTTGCTGGAGACCAGGGTGGACTCTTCAGACCCAGAATAGGCCTCTGGCAGGTATGTGTCAATGTTTTCTGCCCATGGCACTCAGCTGGTTATTTGCATAGAATGTTATCAGCGGAATTAGTAGTCTCCGGAGAGGCTGCCACTTGTCAGGGAGCTTCACCTGGCCAGGTCCGCCCGTGATGTAGTTCCCCAATCAATCACTACTCTCTGGACCTTCCAGATGGACTACCAGAACTTCTCTCCCCATGGGCAAGCAGTAGAGCCAGAGGCCTTCCCCCTTTGTTCTTTCGTCTCAAGGCCCTCTGTCAGGCACTCCAAGGTGTGAAGTGACAAGGGGGAGAAGGAAGAGATTTCAGAGAACGAAGACAAGCAGAGAGAGACAGAGAGAGGCAAGAGATGCTGAGTGGGGATGCCTTGCCTACTGATATCCTCAGGAAAGTGAGAAAGAGGTACCTGGCGTGCTCTGCCAATGCCCTGAAGCAGTCCGCACCAGGGGCTCCCTTGTGCCTGCGTAGCCTTTCCCGGGGTGTGCTCAAATCCTGTGGCCACTAGGGGTCATAGGTCACAATGGAGGGCCCTGTGTCATCTGCCTGGCGGGCCGGATCTCTGCCATTGGCTCAGTCTTGTCAGCAGGCCCATCCCAAGCTCCGCCCACTCTTGCGGTGGGGGGACTGTCTCTATGGTGATGGCAAAGAAGCCTCAGCCCCGCCCACCTGGCCTTGACTTCACCTACCTGGCCCTCTGACCCTCACTCAGACCTCTGTGTTGATAAAAATCAATGTCTGCCAGTGCCCAGGTGTCAGCATCTGGGATAAAGGATTCGGGACCTTGCCTGGGGCAGAAGGCAGCCTAGGTCAGCAGGTAGCTGGAAGTCTAGTGACTTGTGACACTGCTGCCAGTGACAAATGGTGACTCCCACACTCACATATCCCCTGGTGGCAGAATGCTAGTGATGGGTGGAGAAACATCGCTCCGGAGCACACGTTTAATGGGGCACCAGCCAAAGCAAAGGCCAGGGCCAGTAGTGGACGTCGTGGAGCTGAGTGGCGAGCCAGTAAAGGGCCCAAGGATGTGGCGAACAGGTCATCCTTGTCCCCACGTCCATCAACCATTGCACTGCTGGGGCCCAGGCTGCCAGGATTTCGGCCTTGCCTTCGGAGCCCGGCCTCATAGGCAGCCTTGCACCGCAGGCGGGGACATGTAGACAGCAAAAATTTGGGAACTGGCAGTGTTTCCTCGATTTCCCTGGCATCGGCCTTTTTGAGCGGCTTGCTTTTTTTCCTGGTAGGATAGGGCCCTGACGGAGAAAAGCAGGATTATGTGTGCAGGAAAGGTGTGTGTTGAGTGGGTGACGACGTTGAGACCATGTTGGGATCTTTAGTCCCAGGAAAGGCCCCTGGCGGGTGTGGGTCAATGTTCTCTACCCATCCCCCTTGGCGGGGGGAGGTTTTCACCATACAAAGCAGCAGCGCAATTATTCGTCGCCGGAGAGGTTGCATCTGCCCACAAGCTCCACCTGGCCAGGGTCCGCCCCTACTGTATTGCGCGTGTCAGTCAACAGAAGCTAAGACCTTCCAGAGAGACTACCTGCTATTTTCTACCCACGGGGAAGCAGTACAGCCGGAACCCTCCCCCGTTCCATGTCTAGGCTCTCTCTCAGGCCCCTCATACTTGTGATGTGTCTCAGGGGTAGAACGAAGAGATTCCTCTGAGTGAACACATTCAGAGAGGCCACAGATGCTGAGGAAGGGCGCCTTGCCTAGTGATATCCTAGCGTAAGTGGAAAAGAGCTACCTGCCTGCTGTCCCGGTGTGTCGAACGTGTTCACATCAGGGGTTGCCTACTGTGAAGTTATTCCCTGGGTGCCCTCGATTTTGTGGCCAAAGACGCAAGGGGCCGTTGTCTGTCCATGGGTAAAATGGAGGGCTCTGCGGAACTGGCTGGTTAGGCTGGACCTCTCCTATTGGCTGAGTGTTTGTGACTCGTCCCCGTCAGAAGTTCCGCCCAGCCTTCCGGTGGCTGTCACCATGGTGATTGGGAAAGATGCCTTAGGCCCCACACTCAGCCTTCACCTGGCCTACCTGGCCCCTTTCCCCTCATCTAGACCGCTGTGTGGATGAAAGAAAGGATGTCGGCCAGTGAGCAGGTGTCCTCATTTCCTTGGAAGGATTAGACTCCTTGCCTGGGCAAAAGACAGCCAAGGTCAGCCTGAGCCTAGACACCTAGTGACCTGTGACACTGCAGCCAGCGATAGACGTTGATGACCACGCTCAGGTATCCGCAGGTGGCGGATTCAGTGTGGTGGGAAGAGAAGTGGAAGTAGAGATGACACACTCACGAGATCACGGGCCAAAGTTCAGGGAAAATAGCTGAGGTCGTGGAGCTCTAGCGGAGCCAGTCTAGGGCCCAGGCCTCCCTGCTGTTTGAGGCAAAGAGGTGATCCATCTGCCGCCATCCGTAGACTGTGGACGGCTGGGGCCCTGGATGCCCGGATTTCGGCCTTGTCTACCGAGAAGTGACACACATGCAGTGTGCCACCGGAGGCTGTGGAGTAGCAGAGGGCCAAATCTTGAAATGGGGGCTTCAGTTGACTTTGCCTGTGCTCTCCTTTGGCTGAGTGACATGGTGTGTTTCCTAGCAGGTGAAGACATTCGTGGAGAGAGGCGGTTTCCATGCGTCCAGGCAAAGTGTGTGCTGAGATGATGAGTTGCTAGAGACCAGGGTGGACTCTTCAGACCCAGAGTAGGCCTCTGGCAGGTATGTGTCAATGTTTTCTGCCCATGGCACTCAGCCGGTTATTTGCATAGAATGTTATCAGCGGAATTAGTAGTCTCCGGAGAGGTTGCCACTTGTCAGCGAGTTTCACCTGGCCTGGTCCCAGGGTGATGTCAAGCTTCACCTGGCCAGGTCCGCCCGTGATGTAGCTCCCCAATCAATCACTACTCTCTAGACCTTCCAGATAGACTACCAGAACTTGTCTCTCCATGGGCAAGCAGTAGAGCTAGAGGCCTTCCCCCTTTGCTCTTTGGTCTCTAGGCCCTCTGTCAGGCACTCCAAGGTGTGAAGTGACAAGGGGGAGAAGGAAGAGATTTCAGAGAACGAAGACAAGCAGAGAGAGACAGAGAGAGGCAAGAGATGCTGAGTGGGGATGCCTTGCCTACTGATATCCTCGGGAAGTGGGAAAGAGGTACATGGCGTGCTCTGCCAATGCCCTGAAGCAGTCCGCACCGGGTGCTCCCTTGTGCCTGCGTAGCCTTTCCCGGGGTGTGCTCAAATCCTGTGGCCACTGGGGGTCATAGGTCACAATGGAGGGCCCTGTGTCATCTGCCTGGCGGGCCGGATCTCTGCCATTGGCTCAGTCTTGTCAGCAGGCCCATCCCAAGCTCCGCCCACTCTTGCGGTGGGGGGACTGTCTCTATGGTGATGGCAAAGAAGCCTTAGCCCCACCCACCTGGCCTTGACTTCACCTACCTGGCCCTCTGACCCTCACTCAGACCTCTGTGTTGATAAAAATCAATGTCCGCCAGTGCCCAGGTGTCAGCATCTGGGATAAAGGATTCGGGACCTTGCCTGGGGCAGAAGGCAGCCTAGGTCAGCGGGTAGCTGGAAGTCTAGTGACTTGTGACACTGCTGCCAGTGACAAATGGTGACTCCCACACTCACATATCCCCTGGTGGCAGAATGATAGTGATGGGTGGAGAAACATCGCTCCGGAATGCACGTTTAATGGGGCACCAGCCAAAGCAAAGGCCAGGGCCAGTAGTGGACGTCGTGGCGCTGAATGGCGAGCCAGTGAAGGGCCCAAGGATCCCTCCTGTATGTGGCGAACAGGTTATCCGTGTCCCCACGTCCATAGAGCATTGGACTGCTGGGGCCCAGGCTGCCAGGATTTCGGCCTTGCCTTCGGAGCCCGGCCACATAGGCAGCCTTGCACCGCAGGCGGGGATGTGTAGACAGCAAAAATTTGGAAAGTGGCCGTGTTTCCTCGATTTCCCTGGCATTGGCCTTTTTGAGCGGCTTGCTTTTTTTCCTGGTAGGATAGGGCCCTGACGGAGAAAGGCAGGATTACGTGTGCAGGAAAGGTGTGCGTTGAGTGGGTGACGACGTTGAGACCAGGTTGGGATCTTTAGTCCCAGGAAAGGCCCCTGGTGGGTGTGGGTCAATGTTCTCTACCCATCCCCCTTGGCGGGGGGAGGTTTTCACCATACAAAGCAGCAGCGCAATTATTCGTCGCCGGAGAGGTTGCATCTGCCCACAAGCTCCACCTGGCCAGGGTCCGCCCCTACTGTATTGCGCGTGTCAGTCAACAGAAGCTAAGACCTTCCAGAGAGACTACCTGCTATTTTCTACCCACGGGGAAGCAGTACAGCCGGAACCCTCCCCCGTTCCATCTCTAGGCTCTCTCTCAGGCCCCTCATACTTGTGATGTGTCTCAGGGGTAGAACGAAGAGATTCCTCTGAGTGAACACATTCAGAGAGGCCACAGATGCTGAGGAAGGGTGCCTTGCCTAGTGATATCCTAGCATAAGTGGAAAAGAGGTACCTGCCTGCTGTCCCAGTGTGTCGAACGTGTTCACATCAGGGGTTGCCTACTGTGAAGTTATTCCCTGGGTGCCCTCGATTTTGTGGCCAAAGACGCAAGGGGCCGTTGTCTGTCCATGGGTAAAATGGAGGGCTCTGCGGAACTGGCCGGTTAGGCTGGACCTCTCCTATTGGCTCAGTGTTTGTGAGCCGTCCCTGTCAGAAGTTCCGCCCAGCCTTCCGGTGGCTGTCACCATGGCGATTGGTAAAGAAGCCTTAGGCCCCACACTCAGCCTTCACCTGGCCTACCTGGCCTCTTTCCCCTCATCTAGACCGCTGTGTGGATGAAAGAAAGGATGTCGGCCAGTGAGCACGTGTCCTGATTTCCTTGGAAGGATTAGGCTCCTTGCCTGGGCAGAAGACAGCCAAGGTCAGCCTGAGCCTAGACACCTAGTGACCTGTGACACTGCAGCCAGCGATAGATGTTGATGACCACGCTCAGGTATCCGCAGGTGGCGGATTCAGTGTGGTGGGAAGAGAAGTGGAAGTAGAGATGACACACTCACGAGGGCACGGGCCAAAGGTCAGGGAAAATAGCTGAGGTCGTGGAGCTCTAGCGGAGCCAGTCTAGGGCCCAGGCCTCCCTGCTGTATAAGGCAAAGAGGTGATCCATCTGCCGCCATCCGTAGACTGTGGACGGCTGGGGCCCTGGATGCCCGGATTTCGGCCTTGTCTACCGAGAAGTGACACACATGCAGTGTGCCACCGGAGGCTGTGGAGCAGCAGAGGGCCAAATCGTGAAAATGGGGGCTTCAGTTGACTTTGCCTGTGCTCTCCTTTGGCTGAGTGACATCGTGTGTTTCCTAGCAGGTGAAGACATTCGTGAAGAGAGGCGGTCTCCATGCGTGCAGGCAAAGTGTGTGCTGAGATGATGAGTTCCTGGAGACCAGGGTGGACTCTTCAGACCCAGAATAGGCCTCTGGCAGGGATGTGTCAATGTTTTCTGCCCATGACACTCAGCCGGTTATTTGCATAGAATGTTATCAGCGGAATTAGTAGTCTCCGGAGAGGTTACCACTTGTCAGGGAGCTTCACCTGGCCAGGTCCCACGGTGATGTCAAGCTTCACCTGGCCAGGTCCGCCCGTGGTGTAGCTCCCCAATCAATCACTACTCTCTAGACCTTCCAGATAGACTACCAGAACTTCTCTCCCCATGGGCAAGCCGTAGAGCCAGAGGCCTTCCCCCTTTGCTCTTTGGTCTCTAGGCCCTCTGTCAGGCACTCCAAGATGTGAAGTGACAAGGGGGAGAAGGAAGAGATTTCAGAGAAGGAACTCAAGCAGAGAGAGACAGAGAGAGGCAAGAGATGCTGAGTGGGGATGCCTTGCCTACTGATATCCTCAGGGAAGTGGGAAAATTGGACCCTCCCTGCTCTGCCAATGCCCTGAAGCCGTCCGCACCAGGGGGTCCCTTGTGCCTGCGTAGCCTTTCCCGGGGTGTGCTCAAATCCTGTGGCCACTAGGGGTCATAGGTCACAATGGAGGGTCCTGTGTCGTTTTCCTGTTGGGCCAAATCTCTGCCATTGGCTGAGTCTTGTCGCCAGGCTCCTCATAAGCTCCGTCCACTCTTCTGGTGGGGGACTGTCTCCATGGTGATGGCAAATAAGCCTTAGTCCCGCCCATCTGGCCTTCACCTACCTGGCCTGGTGACCCTTACTTAGACCTCTGTGTTGATGAAAATTAATTTCTGCCAGTGCCCAGGTGTCAGCATCTGGAATAAGGTATTCGGGACCTTTCCTGGGGGAGAAGGCAGCCTAGGTCAGCTGATATCTGGAAGTCTAGTGACGTGTGACACTGCTGCCAGTGACAAATGGTGACTCCCACACTCACATATCCCCTGGTGGCAGAATGATAGTGATGAGTGTAGAAAGATCGCTGCGGAGCACACGTTTAATCGGGCACCGGCCAAAGGCCAGGGTAGAAGTGGACGTCGTGGAGCTGAATGGCGAGCCAGTGAAGGGCCCAAGGATTTCTCCTGTATGTGGCAAACAAGTCATCCGTGTCCCCATGTCCATAAAGCATTGGACTGCTGGGGCCCAGGCTGCCAGGATTTCGGCCTTGCTTTTGGAGCCCGGCCACATACGGAGCCTTGCACCGGAGGCGGGGACTTGTAGACAGCAAAAATTTAGTAAATGGCAGTGCCTCCTCGATTTCCCTGGCATGGGCCTTTTTTAGCGGCATGCTTTTTTTCTTAGTAGGATAAAGCACTGATGGAGAAAGGCAGGATTATGTGTTTTGGAAAGATGTGTGGTGAGAGGGTGATGACGTTGAGACCAGGTCGGATCTTTAGTCCCAGAAAAGGCCCCGGGGAGGTGTGGGTCAATGTTCTCTACCCATCCCACTTGGCCCTGGGCGGTTTTCAGCACACAAAGGATCAGCGGAAATATTAGTCTCCTGAGATTACATCTGCCCACAAGGTCCACCTGGCTAGGGTTCGCCCGTAGTGTATTTCCCACGCCAATTAACAGAAGCTAATACAGTCCAGAGAGTCTACCTGCTATTCTGCATCCTTTGGAAAGCGGTACAGCCAGAAGCCTCCCCTGTTTAATCTCCAGGCTCTCTGACAGGCCCCTCATACTTGTGATGTTGTCAGGGGTAGAATGAAGAGATTTCCTGAATGAACACATAGAGAGAGCAGCCATACATGGTGGGGAAGGGCGCCTTGCCTACTGACCCTAACCTAAGTGGAAAAGAGGTGCCTGCCTACTCTCCAGGTGTGTCAAACCTGTCCACAGCAGGGGTTTCCACCCATGAGGATGTTACTGGAATAAGGTTCTTGCCTCTCGCTGGTCAGTAATGAGTATATAAGGCATGTAGTTTTATCAGAGATGCTTGTAATTGGAGATGAGGAGGGTCTAGAGCAATGCCTACCCTGATCTCTCAGAATAAAGAACGGCCTGAGTTTTTAAATGTTCTTTGGCAGGATTAGGTTTGTGTGTACTTACAGGTGTAGGTGGAGATATGTTAACTAAGGTGCTTGGGTAGTAGCTTTCCAAGATGGCTTCTGTACTGGATGCTGCTGGGATTCGTAGCAGGACGTATTATGGGATGTCACGCCTGGGCATTTTCCTGCTCTCCGGGGTCTATTCCCTGGCTGGGTCTGTAGCCCCTCATTGCCGCTGGTGGAAGGTCTCACAGCGGTCACAGGTGGATGTTTTGTGCATGTCCTTGGGCCTGGTTTTCTCCAGCTTTTTCTGAAATGCAACTTTAAAGAAGTTTGTGAGCTGTTTTTAGATACCCTGCCTGCTCCGTTCCTCTGGGGAATGGCTTTGTTTTTGCACCCTGGCCTATTTCTTGTTACTTTGCAGATTTGTGGGTCCCTCTGTTCTTTGTCTTACAAAGTCTCTGGGTTCCACACTCATCCCCCTATTACCTCTCTTATAATGTAGTGTATTTCTCTTTTACTTTCTTTTCCTCTAAGCACACCAGTTTCTTCACTATTTCTCAAACAGGCACCCTCTAATCTCAGGCCTTTGCTCACTTGTCTTACTCCCCCGAGAGGTTCAACCCCATGAATCTTTATGGGAATGTGGATGAAGGTCTCTGCTTCTGTAACTTCTTCTTGCTGGACTGGGGCATTGTTTTTCCTAACGGAGCAGAAGTCTTTCACTACCTGATCTAAGTTACTATCAGTATCCCATCTTAGGGAATCAGTTGGTAGCCTTGCATGACCAGGAGCTTGGCCTGACTAAAAGCTTAAACAGGCAGGGGCCGAACGTGAATAATATTATTCCTCCCGTTAAGGCTGTAGACACTACCGTGGCTTCTGTCACGGAAAGACCTTAGTGGTCTAAATCAGGGAACTATTTGTTTTAATAGCCCTTTTCTTTTTATACATTTAGACAATAGTCTTAGGAGGGCATCCCTGCCATAGTGTGTGGCATCATGGAACGCTTTTACTATTTTCCATAATAAGTGCTCAGGAACATATATTCTCTCATCATTCTTCATCCATCCTGTCTCATCCTAAGAAAAAACCCTTCTTTTCTCTTAGGGCACGCACCAGGGCAGTTAGCTTTTTGGGCTGACGTTTCTGGTGATAAAGCTCTTGTCTCAATAATACCAGTCTGGCTGATAATTGTATAAAAGGGTGGCAGGGTTCAAAGTTTGGCACACTTTTAAGTTTAACTCTGGGGTATCTAGGAGGTGGGCCCCAAAAGGGTAGAAACGGAGTAATAGAGGGGAATGTTTTCTGCACTGCCCACCAAGTATCTTGACCTCCCCCTCTTTTGTTTTTTACATTCTTTGGCCCACCACAGGAAAGGGGAAAAGTAAAGTTGTTTACCTTAAGCTTTCTGTCAACCCCGATGATTATACAGTCATGACTGGATTTTGGGTTAAAACAGGGAAGGTAGCTTTCGTGTCTAGCAAAAATTCAGTCTCCTTACCTCCCATGTCAAGAGTAACCCAAGGCTCCGTTGCAGAAATAGTGATGGTCTTCTGGCCGGAGCTGAGTGGACTTCTGGGCCTTGTCGATAGGGCTACTCTTCCTTCTCTTCCAAGAGGGACATCAGGCACTGTGGGCCTGCCTGTACTGGCTTCTGGTGGAAGTCAACTGGGTACCCTGTTATAGAACACTCAGGACAATCCACCTTAATGGCCTCTCCTTTTTTCAATACCCACATTGGTCTGGCTTGATACTCACCAGCCTATGAAGAAATTCTTGTGGAGGCCTTCGTCTTTAAGATCCCGTTGGGTTACCTCGAGGTGGGTCCTGATGTGCTACTGCCAACAATCAGGACTTTTTCTTCATCTTCTCTTCTGCTTCCAGTTCCCTGCTCTTAAAGACCTTAAAGTTTTCCTCAACCAGTCATGAGAGTGGCATCTGGGGTTCTGCCTCTATCTTTTGCAGTTTCTTTTTAATCTTAGTTAGCAAAGTCTTTTCTTTTGGACACTCAGGGTCAGACTATTTCTTAAAAGCCTCAATCAGCCTGCTGAGTTCTCTTCTGTCTGGGTAATTTCTTTTACCCTATTATAATTAACAGGCTTGGCTATACGCTTCTAAATCTTGCCTATTACACATGGAACTAAAGAGTTGGCTTTTTTTTTCTTTTTGTACCATCTCTATTGTAATCCCAATTTGGCTCCGCATTGGGGACTGTTTCTCCTCCCAGTCTGAAAATAACATGTGTTGGTTGTGGCCAGTTACCACCGTCTGTCTGTCCTCTAGCCTTAGTCAGGATCTTAGTGTCTTCATCCGTACTACAACAGTGAGTTAAAATGACCATCACATCTCTCTAGGTCAGATTAAAATTCAAGCTGCATTTCACGAACTCATCCTTAAATCTCTCAGGGTCTTCTACACACTCTCTAATCTTTTTTTTTTTTTTGCATAAATTTCTTAAAGATTTCTCCAATGTAAATATACCATAAATAGGAATTAAAGTTACCAACCATACCCTGAGTGTTGGACCAATGGGCTTTCTTCTGACTCTTGTTTTACAAAGGATGATAAACTTAACATTACCTTCAACACACAAAGTTTGTCCAGAGAAAACAGAAAATATACAAAAACTTACATGTGACAACTAAGTTTTCACCATTGGCTTTTCTTGTTGGAGGCCTTCTGTTAATCCATCTAAAACATACTAAGCATTCTCACTGAGGGCAAGCTGTCCCTCTTTGGTTTACCTATTAACAGTCATGGATCACTTATTCAGAAGCAGAACTGGAATCTAAGACAAGATGAAGTCTGAGCCATGAGGTTGATCTCTGAGAATCTGGTTTAAGATACATAATTTTCTGCATATTTACCCTAAACATAACTCAGTCTAATCTTTGGAGTCAGTTTTTCAAAACAGACTGAATTCTTCAAAAAAAGCACAATGCCCAGAGCAAAATCATCTTGCTAGTTTATCTGGACAATTGTTTATAAAAGGATACCCAAAGGCTATGGCCTGTGTGGGTTGCCCCAACTTCTATGAAAGTCAGAAATCTGGATTCTAAGAGAATTATGTACAAGTCTTTCATGGCATGATCTTGTTATAGAATCTTTGATTAAAAATATTCAATACTATCTCTTTTTAAGATCTCAGGCACCTTACAGCAAATCAGGAGGTAGAATAGAAACGCTAACATTAGGCTAATTGTCTGAATTTACCACTGAAACTGTTACTGCAATTTCACGAGTTAGAGCCGCCTGCCGCAGATAGCCAATTCTTGAGACGGGGTGAGGTGGGTAGCAAGAGCTTTATTAGATATACCGGTATATGGAGACAGAGGGGAATGATCTCCTCCTAAAGTCGTCTGTCTCACCAGACTACTGATGGGTTCGGGTTTTTAAGGGAAAAGGGGCGATAAGTTTTAGGGACTTGTGGAATGTGCGCTCTTTTTCTTGTTTGGTTTTGATGGTCCTTTCTCAAACCTGTTGATCTTTTCCTGCCATTATCCCATCAGCTCAGGGCGTAGCTGGCGCCATCCTTTGTCTTATTTGACAGGCTTAGATCAATATCACTTGTTTTCCACAGTCTTAGAGGAAACACTGGTTAACACTTAACCATCAGGATCTTACTTGGAGGCAAGGATGGGCTGGCGGAGGGAAAGAAGAGAAAGAAGGAAGAAGAGAAAAAATGGCTCAGGTACGGTTCAAAATATGGCTGAGCAGCCTGTTTCAAAACCATGACTCTAAGGCCTTTGAACCAAGGAAACAAATTTCCTGAGGTGTTTGTTCACGCATAAGCAGCATCAGTAACTGTTTTTCATGTGCCTCAGCATTCTGCCAAGCCTAAGATTGCTATTCTAATTTGTAAACTCATGGGGCAAATTTCAGACACCTTTCTGGTCATGATATCCACAACTTTGTTAAGTTTGTCAACAAGAACTTTTAATTCAAGAGTTACAATATTTAAACCCACTAGTTAGATAATTTAGGAGAAAAGAGGAATATGGTTTCTTATCTCCAGAAAGTCGGACCTTAAAGCATCAGGAGTATTCTCACATAAAACCCATAGTGCCGTTTAGTTTAGATATTTTGGTCAAGTGTTTTCAGGAAATCAGTAAAGTAAAAACTTATCTGTAGCTGACAAAAACTTAATATAGGCATGATTAATTGGTAATACATAATCCTTGATAATGAAAGACCTGACAGAAATCAGGTACGAACCATTAACCATATTTTTAAAGAACTTCAGATGTAACGCATAATATTGAGACACAACACCATGCAGTCAGGATATATCAAGAATATACCAAGACCATTAAGGCTCTAAATACCTGAACAGCAACAAAAATCACTTCATAGGTAAATGATGTGAATTCTGCAGTCAAACCATTGGCTTTTAATGGGGTTAGACTCCAAAGATAAATCAACGAAGTTAGCAACAACCCAAAAAGAAAGAATCAGGCACTTCTTACGACTTTAAAAACATGTTCCATGTAATTTATATCATATTAAATAAACCTTTTTAGGACTTTTTATTTATGAAAATTTTTGTGGCTTTCAAACTTGTCAGGAGTTTATCGTAAGTTACCAAGAAACAATAGTTATTTAACCCAAAGATCTTTAAAAACCTTAGTTTTTCTTAAAGCCATATGGCTTGGTTTCTGACTCAGGAATCTTATTCTCATGACAGACTGAACCTTTGTCTTAGAAGCAGATTCAATTTAACATCAATAAATTACCTGAAAGATAAAACATAACTAATTGAAATAAAGTTTCTTTAAATATTCCAAATTTTCATTCGACTTTTACTATTTCTCATATTTTCCAATTTAATTTTATCAACTGGCTTTGGAAACCACAAGGTTCCTGCATAACTGACCAATTAACATTTCTCCAGGCCATTTCAGACATGTTCCATTGTGGCCTTGGCAGCTGAGGGCTGGGGGCTAAGGAGGTCTGATACTGCCCCACCCTACATACCTTTTAACTCTAAGTAGAAGACAAGATGAGCCCATTCGGATTCATTTACATACAGAGGCATTTTGAAAGGCTATCTACCCCAGTAAATACCAAAGCCCTTTAGCAATTTTGTAAAGGAATCCAATTGGTAGCTAGGGAGACTGGAAGCTGGAGGGAGTAATCCCAATTCCAGACATTTTGAAAGGCAAAAGACAACAATTTCTTTCTCTTTTGCTGTTCTGAAGCTACTTTTCCTTTAAGACAAAATTACCTTTTTTCTTCAAACCACCTACAGCAAAAGATGACCAATTGCCCAGTAAACAGCCCAATCAGCAAATTCTCAGAAATCTCTACAAGCATGCTCCAATTCAACCTGAATTTTTCTTCACCAATTAGTTTCTATACAACACACACATTACACATAAGACACAGAGGCGACTGAGACAACCTCACAGCCTCAATCTCCCAATACAGCCCCGGTCACATATAAGACAAACAGAGAAAGCTCCGACTAGACAAGTCAGAAATGGCTTAGTGAGACCTAACACATTACTAGGCATATCTGAATCTCCACTTTGATTTTCCGGATACCTCTTAACCCCAATACAGAAGAAAGGGGCTTCAATCTCTCCATCTAAACAGAGACCTCTACATCCATTCCCCCAGAAACACAGTGTACCATCTAAAATAGAGGCAGGCAATATCCAGACGCAAAAAAAGACGACTGGAACAAGTGGCTGGGCAAAAGGCCAGCTTGAGAGGAGAGCAAAGAGAGGAAAAGGGGCAGGCTGCAGTTCCTGCCAAGAATGCACTACCAACAGGTCAGAAATTCCTTACTCCCTGGGGTCAAACAGAAGGTGTCCCTTGGTCCCTAGGGCTTGAGAGCCCATCGCTCTGAGGATGCTCCGTGGAATGTGTCCCTTGGTCCCTAGGGTCAAATGACCCATCTCACTGGGGACAATGCTGAGACCTTTCTGTAGTAACTTCTGATGGGGAGATCCCCAGTCCCTAAAGTTTAAGGTATCTCTTGGTCCCTAGGGTCAAATGACCTGTCGCACTGGAGACCCTTTAGAAGGTATCCCTTGGTCCCTAGGGTCAGTTTAGGCCCGTCACTCTGGGGATGCTTCACCCTTCACTAGTGCCTCCAGCCCCCATAGTATGAGACACCCATCCATGGAGGACTCCCGGGTGGCCTTACCCGGGTGATGACTCATCTGCCACTTGGATTGCTTTTGAGCCCTCATCATTGTACTTCACATTTCCAAGGAAAAACAGACGCAACAACAGGAAGTTTGCTTGGGAGGAAAATGAAACTAAGGTCGGGCCATGAGGAGTAAAGGGGAGAAGTCCTTATCCGGTGGAGAAACACGAGAATAAATCAGTCTCAGCAGCTGCTTCATTCACCGCCAGGGTCAGGCAATTCTCCTCTCCACTGCCTTGGGTCCAAGAACGGGACACAAAGGATCCCTTTGTGCCTCCTGGCTCACCAAAATTGTTACCGGAATAAGGTTCTTGCCCCTTACTGGTCAAGAATGAGCAGGTAAGGCATGTAGTTTTCCACAAGAGCGAAGCATTTTTGAAGAGTCTCGCAAGCGGAGACAAGGAGAGCCTAGAGCAAGGCTTACCCTCATCTCACAGAACAAAAGACAGGCCCGAGTTTTTAAAAGTTCTTGAGCAGGAAAAGATCCATGTTTATTCATAGGCTCAGGCCAGGGGTATGTTAACTAAGGTGCAGCCGCAGCAGCTTCCCAAGATGGCTCCTGTCCTGGAGGCCTCTGAGATTCGTAGCAGGACTTATTATGGGGTGTCACACCTGTGCAGTCTCCCGCTCTCTGGGTTCAATTCCCTGGCTGGGGCTGTAGCCCCTCACCGCCCCTGGTGGAAGGTCACACGTGTATGTTCTGCACATGTCCCTGGGTCTGGTTTTCTCCAGCTGCTTCTGAAAGTCAGAAGGGGGCCCTTCGGTTCCTTATCTTACGAAGTCTCTAGGTTCCACGCTCAGCCCCTATTTCCTCTCTTATAATACAGTCTATTTCTCTTTTACTTGCTTCTCCTCTAACCACACCAGTCTCTTTGTTATTTCTCAAACAGGCACCCTCTAATCTCAGGCCTTTGACCCCTGTCTTATAACCATAGCAGCCTCTTTGCTATTTCTCAAAGAGTTACACTCCGATCTCAGGGCCTTTGCTACCTGTCTTAAAGATATTCTCTGGGTGTGCTTAATTCCTGTGGCCAAAGCCAGGAAAAGGCAGTTGAGTGTCCACAGACGAAATGGAGGACTCTGCGGAACTGGCCAGTTAGACCGGAATTCTCCTATTGCCTCAGTGTTTGTGACCTGTCCCATCAGAAGTTCCACCCAGTCTTCTGGTAGCTGCCACTACGGTGATTGGGAAACAAACCTTAGCCCCTGCAGTGGACCTTCACCTGGCCTACCTGGCCTCTTGACCCTCATCCAGAACGCTGTGCGAATGAAATAAAGGATGTAGGCCAATGACCAAGTGTCCTCATTTCCTTTGAAGGATCAGAGCCCTTGCCTGGGGCAGAAGACAGCCAAGGTCAGCCTGAGCCTAAACACCTAGTGACCTGTGACGCTGTCACCAGTGATAGACGTTGATTTCCATGCTCACCTATCCGCAGGTGACAGATTCAGAGTGGTCGGAGAAGTGTAGCTAGAGATCACACACTCATGAGGGCACGGGCCAAAGGTCAGGGAAAATACCTGACGTTGTGGAGCTCAAGCAGAGCCAGTCTAGGGCCCAAGCCTCCCTCCTGTACGTGGCAAACAGGTGATACATATGCCCACATCCGCAGACTCTGGACAGCTGGGGCCCTGGATGGCTGCATTTCAGCCTTGTCTTCCGAGATGTGACGCACATGCAGTGTGCCACCGGAGGCTGTGGACTAGCAGAGGGCAAAATCTTAAAAATGGGGGCTTCAGTTGACTTTGCCTGTGCTCTCCTTTGGCTGAGTGACATGCTCTTTTTCCTAGCAGGAGAAGGCATTCATGGAGAAAGGCAGATTTGATGTGTACAGGCAAGGTATGTGCTGAGAAGATGACACTGTAGAGACTAGGATGGGATTTTCATACCCAGGCTAGGCGTCTGGCAGGTATGTTTCAGTGTTTTCTGTCCATTCCCCTAGGCCTGGTTTTTCCATACCATGTCTCAGCCAAATTAGTATTCTCCGCAAAGGCTTCCATCTGCCTGCAAGCTTCACCAGGCCAGGGTCTGCCTGTGGTATGTAGCTCCCCTCAACAATCACTACTATCAAGACCTTCTACATAGATTGCCTGCTCTTCTCTGCCCATAGGCAAGCAGTACAGCCAGAGGCCTCCACCTTTTCATCTCTACTCTCTCAGACACTCCAAGTTGTGATGTGTCTGTGGAGTAGAATGAAGAAATTTTGTAGGAAGAACACATACAGAGACAGAGAGAGGCCAGAGATGCTGAGTGGGGATGCCTTACCTACTGATATGCTCAGGAAAGTTGAAAAGAGGTACCTGGCCTGCTCCCCCAATGCCCTGAACCTCTCTGCACCAGGGGCTCCCATCTGCCTGCTTAGCTTTTCCCAGGTTGTGGTAAAATCATGTGGCCACAGCCAGAGGTGGCCACTAAGTGTCATAGGTCACAATGGAGGGTGCTATGTCATAGGTCAGGTGGGCCAGATCTCTCCCATTGGCTTAGTACTTCTGACCTGGCCCCTCAGAACCTGTGCCCACTCTTCCAGGGACTGAAAACATGGTGATGGTGAACAAGCTTTATCCCCTCACACCCATCCTTCACGGGGCCTGCTGACCTGACCCAGACCTCAGTGTTCATAAAAATTAATGTCCACCACGGCCCAGGTGTCACCATCTGGGATAAAGGATTCACGCCCTTGCCTGGGGCAGAAGACAGCCAAGGTCAGCTTGTGCCTAGAACTCTAGTGACTTGTGACACTGCTACCAGTGATGGTGATTTCCACGATCACATATCCACTGGTGGCAGAATAATAGTGACAGGACGGGAAATATGGCTAGAGAGCACACATTCACGGAGGCACCAGAGTCCAGGGCCAGTAGTGGACGTCGCGGAGCTGAATGGCGAGCCAGTCTAGTGCCCAAGGCTCCCTCCTGTATGTGGCAAACAGGTCATCCATGTCCCCACATCCAGAAACCACTGGACTGCTGGCACCCTGGCTGCCAGGATTTTGGCCTTGTCTTCAGAGGGCAGCTACATAAGCAGTGTTCCACCAGAGTCAGTGGTCCTGTCGGGAACAAAAATCAGAAAATGGCAGCTTCACTTCATTTGGGCGGTACTGCCTTTGACTGAGTGGCATGCTATTTTTCCTAGCAGGATAAGGCATTCACGGAGAAAGGCAGAATTATATGTGCAGGCAAGGTCTGTGTTTGTAAGGCTATGGGATGAGACCAGGTTGGCATTTTTAGTCCCAGGAGAGATGCCTGGCAGGTATAGGTCAATGTTATCTGCCCATTCCATTTGGCAGGGTTTTTTTGCCATACAAAGGATCAGCAGAATTACTAGTTGCCAGAGAGGCTTGCATCTGCCTGCAAGCTCCACCTGGCCAGGGTTCATCCGTGGTGAATTTCCTGTGTAAGTCAATAGTATCTAAGACCATACAGATAGACTACGTGCTATTCTCTGCCCATGGGGAACCAGTACAGCCAGAAGCCTTCCCCCTATCGTCTCCAGGCTCTCTGTGAAGCACTGGTACTTGTGATGTTTCTCAGGGGTGGAATGAAGAGAACTCTCTGAAGGAATGCATACAGAGAGGGACCACAGACGCTGAATAAGGACACCTTGCCCACTGATATCCTCAAGTAAGTGGAAAAAAGGCACTTGGCCTACCTTCCCAGTGTCTTGAACCTGTCCACATCAGGGTTTGTCACATGTAAGGATATTCCCTGGGTGTGCTCAATTTCCGAGGTCAATGCCAGAAGAGGCAGTTGAGTGTCAGTGGACAAAATGGAGGACTCTGCAGAATTGGCCAGTTAGGGTGGACATCTCCTATTGGCTCAGTGTTTGTGACCCATCTCATCAGAAGTTCCGCCCTATCTTCCAGTGGCTGTCTCCATGGGAATAGGGAAAGAAGCCTTAGCCCTGCCCACTTGTCTTTGACCTGGAATACCTGGCTTGTTGACTCTCACACAGACCCCTGTGTTGATGAAAAAAATAATGTCCACGAGTGCCCAAGTGTCATCATTTCATTTGAAGGATTAGGGCCCTTTCCTTGGGCAGAAGACAGCCAAGGTCACTCTGAGTCTAGATACCTAGTGACCTGTGACACTGCCGCAAGTGATAGGTGTTGATTTCCATGTTCACATATCCCCTGGTGGCAGATTCAGAGTGGTTGGAGGAGGAATGGAGCTAGAGAGCACATAGTCACGGGGGCAAGGGCCAAAGGTCATGAAAAAAAGCAGACGTCATGGAGCTCAAGTGGGAGCCTGTCTAGGGCCCAGGGCACCCTCCTGTACATGGCAACCAGGTCATCCATATCCCCACATCCACAGACACTGGAATACCGTTGCCCTGGCTGCCAGGATTTCGGCCTTGTCTTAGGAGACCTGACACATGTGCAGTGTGTCACCGGAGGCTGTGGACCGGCAGACAGCAAAATTTGGAAAATGGTACTTTCAGTTGTCTTTTCCTGTACTCTCCTTGGTGGAGTTTGCCATGCTGTATTTCCCAGCAGGAGAAGGCATTCATGAAGGAAGGCAGGTTTGATGTGTGCAGGTAAGGTGTGTGCTGAGATGACAAGTTGGAGACCAGAGTGTGATCTACAGACCCAAGCTAGGCCTCTGGTAGGTATGTGTCAGTGTTTTCTGCCCATTCCCCTTGGCCAAGTTTTTCCGTACCATGTGTCAGCCAAATTTAGTACTCTCCACAAAGTTTCCATCTGCCTGCAGGAGTCACCAGGCCAGGTCTGCCTGTGGTATAGCTCCTCTCAACAATCAAGACCTTCTACACAAACTACCTGCTCTTCTCTGCCCATAGGCAAGCAATACAGCCAGAGGCCTCCACCCTTTGATCTCTACTCTCTCAGACACTCCAAGCTGTGATGTGTCTCTGGGGTAGAATGAAGAGATTTTGTAGCATGAACACATACAGAGACAGAGAGAGGCAAGAGATGCTGAGTGGGGATGCCTTGCCTACTGATATCCTCAGGAAAGTGGAAAAGAGGTACCTGGCCTGCTCTCCCAATGCCCTGAATCTCTCCACACCAGAGGCTCCCATCTGCCTGCATAACCTTTACCAGGTTGTGCTGAAATCGTGTGGCCACAGCCAGAGGTGGCCACTAAGTGTCATAGCTCACAATGGAGGGCCCTATGTCGTTGGCCAGGAGGTCCAGATCTCTCCCATTGGCTCAGTACATGTTACCGAGCCCCTCAGAAGCTGCACCCGCTCTTCCAGTAGCTGTCTCCGTGGTGATGGTGAACAAGCCTTAGCCACGCTAACCCAGACTTCACCTGGCCTGCCGACCCTCACCCGGCCCTCTGTTTTGATAAAGATTAGTGTCCGCTATGTCCCAGGAGTCACCATCTGGGATAAAGGATTCGGGCACTTGCTTGGGGCAGAAGACAGCTAAGGTCAGCTTGTGCCTAGATCTATAGTGACTTGTGACACTGCTGCCAGTGATAGATGGTGACTTCCACAGTTACATATCCGCTGGTGGCAGAATGATAGTGACGGGTAGAGAAATATCGCTAGAGAGCACATGTTCAATGAGGCACCGGCCAAAGGCCAGGGCCAGTAGTGGACGTCGTGGAGACAAATGACGAGCCAGTCAAGGGCCCAAGGATCCCTCCTTTATGTGGCAAACCGCTGGACTACTGGGGCCCTTGCTGCCAGGATTTCAGCCTTGTCTTTGGAGGAAGGCCACATACACAGTGTTCCACCAGAGACAGTGGACCTGTCGGGAGCAAAAACTGGAAAATGGCAGTTTCACTTCATTTGAGCAGTACTGCCTTTGACTGAGTGGCATGCTATTTTTCCTAGTAGGATAAGGCATTGACAGGGAAAGGCAGAATTATGTGTGCAGGCAAGGTGTGTGCTAAGAGGGTGATGAGGTTGAGACCAGGTTGGGACCTTTAGTTCCAGGAGAGGCCCCTGGCAGGTGTGGGTCAATGTTCTCTGCCCATCCCACTTGGCCAGGGGTTTTTCACCATACAAAGGATCAGTGGAATTATTTCTCGCCAGAGAGGTTACATCTGCCTACAAGCTCCACCTGGCCAGGTCCACGAGTGGTGACTTTCCCATGTAAGTCAACAGTATCTGAAACCATCCAGATAGACTACCTACTATTCTCTGCCTGTGGGGAACCAGTACAGCCAGAAGCCTTCCCCCTATCATCTCCAGGCTCTCTCTCAGGCCCCTCGTACTTGTGATGTGTCTCAGGGGTAGAATGAAGAGAACTCTCCAAGGGACCACATACAGAAAGGGACCATAGATGCTAAATAAGGCCACCTTGCCTACTGATATCCTCAAAAAAAAAAAAAAAAAAAAAACCCAGTGCCGTCGAGTCAGTTCTGACTCATAGTAACCCTATATTCTCAAGTAGGTGGAAAAGAGGTACTTTGTCTGCTCTCCCAGTGTCTTGAAAATGTCCACATCAGGGGTTGCCAGAAGTAAAGATATTCCCTGGGTGTACTCAATTCCTGTGGCCAAAGCCAGAAGAGGCTACTGAGTATCAATGGACAAAATAGAGGACTCTAAGGAACTGGCCAGTTAGGGGCGGACCTCTCTTATTGGCTCAGTGTTTGTGACCAGTCCCAACAGAAGTTCTGCCCAGTCTGCCGTGGCTGTCTCCATGGTGACTGGGAAAGAAGCTTTAGCCCCACCTACTTGGCCTTCACCTGGCCTGCTGACCCTCACTGTGACCCCCGTGTTGATGAAAAAAATAATGTCCGCCAGTGCCCAAGTGTCATCATTTCCTTTGAACAATTACGGCTCTTGCCTGGGACAGAAGACAGCCAAGGTCAGCCTGAGCCTAAATACCGGGTTACCTGTGACACTGCCGCCAGTGATAGATGTTGATTTCGACACTCACGTATCCCTGATGGTTTCCCACGTCAATAAACAGTTTCTAAGACCATCCAGATAATCTATCTGATATTCTCTGCTTATGGGGAGCCGGTACAGCCAGAAGTCTTTGCCCTTTCATCTCCAGTTTCTCCCTCAGGCACTTGTGATGTTTCTCAGGGTTAGAATAAAGAGATATCTATGAATGAACACATCCAGAGAGGGACCATAAATGCTGAGTGAGGTCACCTTGCCTACTGATATCCTCAAATAAGTGGAACACAGGGACCTAGCCTGCTCTCCCAGTATGTTCAACCTGTCCACATCCAAGGCTAGTTTAATATTAGAAAAACCATTAACGTAATCCATCACATAAATAAAAGACAAAAACCACGCGATCTTATCAATTGATGCAGAAAAGGCATTTGACAAAGTCCAACACCTATTTATGATAAAAACTCTCACCAAAATAGGAATTGAAGGAAAATTCCTCAACATAATAAAGGGCATCTATGCAAAGCCGACAGCCAACATCACTCTAAATAGAGAGAACCTGAAAGCATTTCCCTTGAGAACGGGAATCAGACAAGGATGCCTTTTATCACCGCTCTTATTCAACATTGTGCTAGAAGTCCTAGCCAGAGCAATTAGGCTAGACAAAGAAATAAAGGGCATCCAGATTGGCAAGGAGGAAGTAAAATTATCTCTATTTGCAGATGACATGATCTTATACACAGAAAACCCTAAGGAATCCTCCAGAAAACTACTGAAACTAATAGAAGGGTTTGGCAGAGTCTCAGGTTATAAGATAAACATACAAAAATCACTTGGATTCCTCTACATCATCAAAAAGAACATCGAAGAGGAAATAACCAAATCAATACCATTCACAGTAGCCCCCAAGAAGATGAAATACTTAGGAATAAATCTTACCAAGGATGTGAAAGACCTATACAAAGAAAACTACAAAGCTCTACTACAAGAAATTAAAAAGGACATACTTAAGTGGAAAAACATACCTTGCTCGTGGATAGGAAGACTTAACATAGTAAAAATGTCTATTCTACCAAAAGCCATCTATACATACAATGCACTTCTGATCCAAATTTCAATGTCATTTTTTAAGGTGATAGAGAAACAAATCACCAACTTCATATGGAAGGGAAAGAAGCCTCGGATAAGCAAAGCATTACTGAAAAAGAAGAAGAAAGAGGGAGGCCTCACTCTACCTGATTTCAGAACCTATTATACAGCCACAGTAGTCAAAACAGCCTGGTATTAGTACAACAACAGGCACATAGACCAATGGAACAGAATTGAGAACCCAGATATAAATCCATCCACATATGAGCAGCTGATATTTGACAAAGGCCCAGTGTCAGTTAATTGGGGAAAAGATAGTCTTTTTAACAAATGGTGTTGTCATAACTGGATATCCATTTGCAAAAAAATGAAACAGGACCCATACCTCACACCAAGAACAAAAACTAACTCCAAGTGGATCAAAGACCTAAACATAAAGACTAAAACGATAAAGATCATGGAAGAAAAAATAGGGACAACCTTAGGAGCCCTAAGACAAGGCATAAACAGAATACAAAACATTACCAAAAATGATGAAGAGAAACCAGATAACTGGGAGCTCCTAAAAATCAAACACCTGTGCTCATCTAAAGACTTCACCAGAAGAGTAAAAAGACCACCTACAGACTGGGAAAGAATTTTCAGCTATGACATCTCCGACCAGCGCCTGATCTCTAAAATCTATATGATTCTATCAAAACTCAACCACAAAAAGACAAACAACCCAATCAAGAAGTGTGCAAAGGATATGAACACACACTTCACTAAAGAAGATATTCAGGCAGCTAACAGATACATGAGAAAATGCTCTCGATCATTAGCCATTAGAGAAATGCAAATTAAAACCACGATGAGATTTCATCTCACTCCAACAAGGCTGGCATTAATCCAAAACACAGAAAATAATAAATGTTGGAGAGGCTTCAGAGAGATTGGAACTCTTATACACTGCTGGTGAGAATGTAAAATGGTACAACCACTTTGGAAATCTATTTGGCATTATCTTAAACAGTTAGAACTACCATACAACCCAGAAATCCCACTCCTCGGAATATACCCTAGAGAAACAAGAGCCTTCACACAAACAGATATATGCACACCCATGTTTATTGCAGCTCTGTTTACAATAGCAAAAAGCTGGAAGCAACCAAGGTGTCCATCAACGGATGAATGGGTAAATAAATTGTGGTATATTCACACAATGGAATACTACGCATCGATAAAGAACAGTGACGAATCTCTGAAACATTTCATAACATGGAGGAACCTGGAAGGCATTATGCTGAGCGAAATTAGTCAGAGGCAAAAGGACAAATATTGTATAAGACCACTATTATAAGATCTTGAGAAATAGTATAAACTGAGAAGAACACATACTTTTGTGGTTACGAGGGGAGGAGGGAGGGAGGGTGGGAGAGGGATTTTTACTGATTAATTAGTAGATAAGAACTGCTTTAGGTGAAGGGAAGGACAACAGTCAATACATGGAAGGTCAGCTCAATTGGACTGGACGAAAAGCAAAGAAGTTTCCGGGATAAAATGAATGCTTCAAAGGTCAGGGGAGCAAGGGCGGGGGTTTGGGGACCATGGTTTAAGGGGACTTCTAAGTCAATTGGCAAAATAATTCTATTATGAAAACATTCTGCATCCCACTTTGAAATGTGGCGTCTGGGGTCTTAAATGCTAACAAGCGGCCATCTAAGATGCATCAATTGGTCTCAACCCACCTGGAGCAAAGGAGAATGAAGAACACCAAGGTCACACGACAACTAAGAGCCCAAGAGACAGAAAGGGCCACATGAAGCAGAGACCTACATCATCCTGAGACCAGAAAAACTAGTTGGTGCCCAGCCACAATCGATGACTGCCCTGACAGGGAGCACAGCAGAGAACCCCTGAGGGAGCATGAGATCAGTGGGATGCAGACCCCAAATTCTCATAAAAAGACTAGACTTAATGGTCTGACTGCGACTAGAGGAATCCTGGCGGACATGGTCCCCAAACCTTCTGTTGGCACAGGACAGGAATCATCCCCGAAGACAACTCATCAGACATGAAAGGGATTGGACAGTGGGTAGGAGAGAGATGCTGATGAAGAGTGAGCTATTTATATCAGGTGGACACTTGAGACTGTGTTGGCATCTCCTGTCTGGAGGGGGGATGGGAGGATAGAGAGAGTTGGAAGCTGGCAAAATTGTCACGAAAGGAGAGACTGGAAGGGCTGACTCATTAGGGGGAGAGCAACTGGGAGTACGGAGTAAGATGTATATAAACTTATATGTGACAGTCTGACTTGATTTGTAAACGTTCACTTGAAGCTCAATAAAAGTTAATAAAAAAAAAACAGCTTTTGGCTTTGTTAATTCTTTCAATTGTTTTTCTGTTCTCTAATTCATTTAGTTCAGCTCTAATTTTTATTATTTGTTTTCTTCTGGTGCCTGATGGATTCTTTTGTTGCTCACTTTCTATTTGTTCAAGTTGTCGGGACAGTTCTCTGATTTTGGCTCTTTCTTCTTTTTGTATGTGTGCATTTATCGATATAAATTGACCCCTGAGCACTGCTTTCACTGTGTCCCAGAGGTTTTGATAGGAAGTGTTTTCATTCTCGTTGCATTCTATGAATTTCTCTATTCCCTCCTTAATGTCTTCTATAACCCAGTCTTTTTTCAGCAGGGTATTGTTCAGTTTCCAAGTATTTGATTTCTTTTCCCTAATTTTTCTGTTATTGATTTCCACTTTTATGGCCTTGTGGTCTGAGAAGATGCTTTGTAATATTTCGATGTTTTGGATTCTGCAAAGGTTTGTTTTATGACCTAATATGTGGTCTATTCTGGAGAATGTTCCATGTGCGCTAGAAAAAAAATTATACTTTGTAGCAGTTGGGTGGAGAGTTCTGTATAAGTCAATGAGGTCAAGTTGGTTGACTGTAGCAATTAGGTCTTCCGTGTCTCTATTGAGCTTCTTACTGGATGTCCTGTTTTTCTCCAAAAGTGGTGTGTCGAAGTCTCCTAGTATAATTGTGGAGATGTCTATCTCATTTTTCAGTTATGTTAAAGTTTGTTTTATGTATCTTGCAGCCCTGTCATTGGGAGCATAAATATTTAATACGGTTATATCTTCCTGGTCAATTGTCCCTTTAATCATTATGTAGTGTCCTTCTTTATCCTTTGTGGTGGATTTAACTTTAAAGTCTATTTTGTCAGAAATTAATATTGCTACTCCTGCTCTTTTTTGCTTATTGTTTGCTTGATATTTTTTTCCATCCTTTGAGTTTTTGTTTGTTTGTGTCCCTAAGTCTAAGGTGTGTCTGTTGTAGGCAGCATATAGGCGGATCTTGTTTCTTTATCCAGTCTGAGACTCTCTGTCTCTTTATTGGTGCATTTAGTCCATTTACATTCAGCGTAATTATAGATATGTGTTTAGTGTTGTCATTTTGATGCCTTTTTATGTGTGTTGTTGACAATTTCATTTTTCTACTTACTTTTTTGTGCTGAGACGTTTTTCTTTGTAGATTGTGTGTTCCTCATTTTCATAGTATTTGACTTTGTGTTTGCTGAGTCGTTATGTTTTTCTTGGTTTTTATTTTGAGTTATGGAGTTGTTATACCTCTTTGTGGTTACCTTAATATTTACCCCTATTTTTCTAAGTAAAAACCTAACTCGTATTGTCCTATATTGCCTTGTATCTCTCTCCATATGGCAGTTCTATGCCACCTGTATTTAGTCCCTCTTTTTGATTATTGTGATCTTTTACATATTGACTTCAATAATTCCCTGTTTTGAGCATTTTTTTTCTTTTTAAAATTAACCTTAATTTGTTTTTGTGATTTCCCTATTTGAGTTGGTATCAGGATGTTCTGTTCTGTGACCTTGTGTTGTGCTTGTATCTGATATTATGGGTTTTCTGACCAATTTCCTTTAGTATTTCTTGTAGCTTTGGTTTGGTTTTTGCAAATTCTCTAAGCTTGTGTTTATCCATAAATGTTTTAATTTCGCCTTCATATTTGAGAGAGAGTTTTGCTGGATATATGATCCTTGGTTGGCAGTTTTTCTCCTTCAGTGCTCTATATATGTCATCCCATTCCCTTCTTGCCTGCATGGTTTCTGCTGAGTAGTCTGAACTTATTCTTATTGATTCTCCTTTGTAGGAGACCTTTCTTTTATCCCTGGCTGCTTTTAAAATTTTCTCTTTATCTTTGCTTTTGGCAAGTTTGATGATAATATGTCTTGGTGATTTTCTTTTTGGATCAATCTTAAATGGGGTTCGATGAGCATCTTGAATAGATATCCTTTTGTCTTTCATGATGTCAAGGAAGTTTTCTGCCAGCAGATCTTCAACTATTCTCTCTGTGTTTTCTGTTATCTCTCCCTGTTCTGGGACTCCAATCACACGCAAGTTATTCTTCTTGATAGAGTCCCACATGATTCTTAGGGTTTCTTCATTTTTTTAAATTCTTTTATCTGATTTTTTGTCACCTATATTGGTGTCAATTCCCTGGTCCTCCAGATTTCCCATTCTGCATTCCAGTTGCTTGAGTCTGCTCCTCTGACTTCCTTTTGCATTGTTTAATTCTGTAATTTTATTGTTAATCTTTTGGATTTCTGAATGCTGTCTCTCTATGGATTCTTGCAACTTATTAATTTTTCCACTATGTTCTTGAATAATCTTTTTGAGTTCTTCAACTGTTTTATCAGTGTGTTCCTTGGCTTTTTCTGTAGATTGCCTTATTTCATTTCTGAGGTCATCCCTGATGTCTTGAAGCATTCTGTAAATTAGTTTTTTATATTCTGCATCTGGCAATTCCAGGATTGTATCTTCATTTCGGAAAGATTTTGATTCTTTAGTTTGGGGAGTTGTAGAAGCAATCATGGTCTGCTTCTTTATGTGGTTTGATACCAACTGCTGTCTCCGAGCC
Source organism: Loxodonta africana (assembly GCF_030014295.1). Lineage (NCBI taxonomy): Eukaryota > Metazoa > Chordata > Mammalia > Proboscidea > Elephantidae > Loxodonta > Loxodonta africana. The sequence continues at coordinate 186,094 of NW_026975582.1, forward strand.
ATCACTAAGATATTGTAGTGATTTGTTTTATATTTGCTCGCTGAGTCTTATCTTGTTTTGTTTTCTCTCAATATACTTGGATGGGCTACTAGATTGTGCTGTCTTGATTGTTGTAGCCCTTGAGTCAGTTATGTTCTATTACCAGCTCGTTTGGGCTGTTACCAGATATATAAGCCTAAGAGTCCATTCACTATTCTTGAGTAGAATCTGATTTTGGGTCATCAAGTGTGTGGTGTAGACTTTCACCTATCCACCTAGAGAAGTAGTGGTGATAGTTATGTGCACCAGATTCTAGTAGCAGCAGGGGTTCACACTCTAGGGGGAGCAGGATGGTGACAGGCTTCCCCCAAGTGCCAGTGAGGTAGGTGTGTCTCTATTCCTAAAGCACTTTGGTGGGTGGGCTCCGCAGCTGTACCTTAGGCACCCAATGCATGTACCTCTACAGATTGGTAGGTGTCACCCCCCTTAGACCCCTAAAGAAGGAGGTTAGGTGGTCTGGGGGGAGCTTCATCCCTCAGTTCCCTGTTGTGGGTCAGTGAGGGCTCTGTTGAATATACAGAGGTATCAGACCTGGGAAACTTGTCTTTCCAGTAATCTGCTAAAACAATTACAGTCAGATCCCTATCAGAAATGCCTTTGCAGTATAATAGCCACCTTGTTCCCTGTAGGGATGAAAGCCCAAGACTGTGGATCACATATTCTTGGCTGGAGCTGGTTCTGTGTTTTTAGTCCAATTAGGGAAGGATTTTTGGTCCCTGGGTTTTTTTAGCTGCTTCTCTCAGGCCAGGAGAATGGGTTAGGAAAAGACCAAAAAAAAAAAAAAAAGAAAGAAAAACTGCAGAGCAGTTTACTCTCTGGCTCAGGAAATTCCAATGTTAATGAAGCCGCCTGGGAAGGGGAGGGGAGAGGTCAGATAAACAGGAGAGAATAACAACCCGGAATATAGACAAAGTTACTTATCTTGCTTGGGATGACTGTTTTATCTGAGATTCCCAAGGTGGGTGCATCGACTGTGTGCGCTGGCTTGGTAGAGATTGCCCCCAAGGGTCAGGCCCACGTCCCTAGCTTGCCGCGGTTAGTTCGTCCGCTCTCAGTCCACAGCCCAGCGCCAAGGTTCCCCGGCTGGGATGCTGCACTCCCAGCTCCAAAACCAGTCGCTGCCTCCCGGTGACTTCTCCTCCTTTCAGCCACGTCGCTGCACTGCCTGCGTGTACTGGCGGGGCTTCCCCTGAGGTCAGCTCAGGGGGCTAGGGCTGCGCCCCGTGTTTGTACCCTCTGAGGATGCCGTGCTCAGCTCCCCTGCGCCCAGTCCAAAGCCTGGCACCAAGGTTTCCTGACTGGGACGCTGGCTCCAGGCTCCGAAAACAGTTGCTGCTTCCCCGTGGTTGTTCGTTCTCAGTCTCTGTCACTCAGGTCAACTCTTTAGATCTGTGTTTGATGGTCAGGGTTCGTAGATTGTCATGTATGTGATTGACTCACTTGTTTTTCTGAGTCTTTTTTGCAAGAAAGTTCCGAGGTAGCTTCTACCCAGTCAGCCATCTTGGCTCCGCCTCTCCTGTCTTTCTTTTTAAGTTAGAATTTTGTTCTTCGTTTTTCTCCAGCTCTGTCCATGACCTTCTATTGTGATCCCTGTCAGAGCACTCAGTGGTGGTAGCCGGGCACCATCTATTTGTACTGGACTCAGGCCGGTGGAGGCCATCGTAGATGTGGTCCGTTAGTCCTTTGGACTAATTTTTCTCTTATGTCTTTAGTTTTCTTCATTCTTCCTTGCTCCTGAAGGGGTGATACGAGTGGAGTATCCTAGACGGCCACTTACAGGCTTTAAGACTCCAGACGCTACTCCCCAAAGTAAAATGTAGAACATTTTCTTTATAAACTATGTGATGCCAATTGAGCTAGACAGTACCCGAGACCGTGGTCCCCACAGCCCTCAGCCCAGTAATTTGGTCCCTCAGGGAGTTTGGATATGTCAGTGGAGCTTCCACGGCCTTGCCTTGTACAAGTTGTGCTGGCTTTCCCATTATTGTTTACTGCCTTACCCTTCACCAAAGATACCACTTATGAATTGTCTATTTAGTGTTTCTCCAGTCCCCCTCCCTTGCCTCGTAACCATCAAAGATTGTTTCTTTTTCTGTATAAACCTTTTCAGTAAGGTAGTCGTCTCATACAATATTTGTCCGTTTGTGATTAACTTATTTCACTCAGCATAATGCACTCCAGATTCAGATTCATCCATGTTATGACACGCTTCACAGATTCATCGTTGTTCTTTATCATTGTTTAATACTCCATTGTGTGTATGTACCACAGTTTGCTTATCCATTCATCCATTAATGAGCATCTAGGTTGTTTCCACCTTTTTGCTATTGTGATCGATACTGCAATGAACATGGGTGTTCTTATGTCCTGTGACGACTCCTATTTCTCTAGCATATATTCCTAGGAGTGGGATTGCTGGATCATATGGTATTTCTATTTCTAGCTTTCTTAGGAAGTGCCATATTATTTTCCAAAATGGTTGTATCATTTTGCATTCCCACCAGCAATGCAGAAGAGTTCCGATCTCTCTGCAGCCTCTCCAACATTTGCTATTTCCTGTTTTAGTGATTTGGGCCGGTAATCCTGGGTTGAGAAGGTAGCTCATTGTGATTTGAATTGCATTTCTCTGGTGGGGAATGGCTAGTGAATTGTGAGCATTTCTGCATGTGTCTGTTGGCCTCTTAAATATTTTCTTTGGTGAAGTATCTGTTCATTTCCTTTGCCCATTTTTTCTCCTTTTTTATTTTTCGTTTTATTGTACTTTAGATGAAGGTTTACAGAACAAACTAGTTTCTCATCAAAGAGTCAGTACACAAATTGTTTTATGACATTGGTTAACAACCCCATGACATATCAACACTCTCCACTCTCAACTCTGGTTTCCCCATTACCAGATTTCCTGTTACCCCCTACCTTCCAGTCCCTGCCCCAGGGCTGGTGCTCCCCTTCAGTCTTGCTTTGTTCCATGGACCTGTTCAATTTTTTGGCTAAAGGGTGAACCTCAGGAGCAACCTGAAAGGGTGCCTGGGGGCCATACTTTCAGGGTTTCTCCAATCTCTGTCAGGCCAGCAAGCCTGATCTTTCTTTTTGAGTTGGAATTTTCTTCTACATTTTTCTATAGCTCTGTCTGGGACCCTAAATTGTGATCCATGTCACAGGAGTCAGTATTGGTAGCCAGGCACCATCTTGTTGTTCTGGACTCAGTCTGGTAGAGGCGATGGTAGACGTGGTCCATTAGTCCTTTGGACTAATCTTTCCCTTGTATATTCAGTTTTCTTCATTCTTCCTTGCTCCCGAAGGTGTGAGACCAGTGGAGTATCCTAGATGGCTGCTCATGGGCTTTTAAGACCCCAGATGCTACTCACCAAAGTAGAATGTAGAACATATTCTTTATAAACTATGTTATGCCAATCGAGCTAGATATTCCCTGAGATCATGGTCCCCACAGCTCTCAGCCCAGCAATTCAGGCCCTTAGGGAGTCTGGGTGTGTCTATGGAGCTACCATGACCATATCTCATTCAGGTTGTGCTGGCTTTCTCAGTATTGTGTACTGTCTTATCCTTCATCAAAGCTTCTACTTATCTATTGTCTATTAAATGTTTTTCCATCCCCACCCCTCCCTGCCCTCATAGCTATCAAAGATTGTTCCTTTTTGTACTTAAACCTTTTCGTGAGTGTTTACAGTAGTAGTCTCACTCAATGTTTGTCCTTTTGTAACTGACATTTCACTCAGCATAATGTCCTCCAGATTCATCCCTGTTAGGAGATGCTTCACAGATTCGTCATTGTTCTTTATCAGGAATGTAGAACAGATGTTATAAAAACAAACAAAAAGAAGGGGGACTATTCAGAGTACAAAAATATAGTTCTGGGAAATTAAGATGTATCAAAAATGACAACTCAATAGCTGGATTAGAAGATAAAGTTGAAAAAAACTCCCAGAAGGTATAGCAGAAAGGCAAAGAGATAGAAAATAAGAAATTAGAAAACTATTCTAGGAGATCCAACTTGTTAAAAATAGGGAATCAAAAGGTGCGGGGAGGGGGAAGAGAGAGAAGAAGGAGTTTCATTGGGGGAAGAAAACATCAAATAATTCAAAAATTTTTCAAAAACTAAAGAATATCATAGCATCCTGGAATTATGAATTACAGCATCAAAATTTATTCAAGAAACATTGAGAAGTTTATTAATTGTATTATTTTATCAACCGAATTTATATAATCACGGGGGGAATTAAATTTACAATAGACTTTAAATAGTGTCAAATATTTTTCTTTAAAAGAAGGAGTTTTGAAAACAGTTATTTTGATTTCATGTATTAGACAAAAAAAAATTGAACCATGAATGGGTTTAACTGATTTTCTATTTAAAGTATCTCTTGGTACCACTATAGAACTAGCATCATTTACCCATTAATAGAACCAACATATGTGCACAAGAGAACTTGAAAAAATGAACAAAATTAATTTAGAAGACCAGCCGTTTGATCTAACTGAAAAGTCATATTTCATGGAGTGATATGTAATAGACCTGTGCTGTATATGTCAAAATGTCTTTAAAAATACTGTCTTTGAGCAGTGTTCTTAAAATAACCAGGAACTTTTGAAGTGGTTGTTGATGTTTCTTCAGCAGATATGTGTATTTAGATTTTCAGGTTGTCAGTGATATCTCTGAGCTCCATGATGGACGGAAAATGTCAACAGATATTTTGGGAACTTACATGTTTATAATCAACTATCCTGAGACATGAAAATGTAGTACTTAATATTTTACTAAACATGTACTTCAATTCTTAAACAAATTGCTACTGAAAGTATTTCTTGCAAAATAAAAAGTGTTACTAAACAAAAAATAACTAAATCGTTGTAGATTTACACCAGACAAAAATGCTCATTCTATGAAGCAAGAGCATTCAAACTACACGCTAAATGCTCTGTGACAGGATTTCTCCCAGTCCCTATGTTCTGCCTATATTTCACATAAACCTAATATATAATGTCACGCATTCACTGACCATCTGACTGGCAGCCTGGTGACTTTATGCATCTTACAGGCCATAGCACAAGCCACTGAAAAACTACCTGCTAAATGAAGTAGCTGGCAGAAGCTTTAATACTTCTCCTACCACGACCAGAGGCCATAAAGAGTTATCTAGAGATGCTTGAATTTTATTATTGATCATTCTGCATACTGTCCTTGGATGATAAAATTTAGTTATATTGCACCAGGACAAGATCAGTAAAAAAGAGATGGGGGACTGGTTATTGTCCATGTTTAATAATGTTTTCAGCTGAGAGCTGCATGTGCATCTCACATATTACGGTACTAGACGGGAACATGCAGGAGATGGAAGTGCAAAACTGAGGCCTCTACTTTTAGCTTATGTTAATTCTACTACTAATGATATTTCTTTAAAAATTGAAAAATCTTGGTCAAATATTAAATTGCATGGGGTGGTAAGACAAGAGGTGTAAACAAGACAGTTAAATCAGGATATTTAATCATTCAGTGTTACTTATCTGATTTGCCAGAGCAAAAGCCAGAGGAGTTGGAGAATATTGGTGGTTAATCCTCAACTTACTCAATTGTTGATGCCAATTGCAGCTGTCTTCCAGATCCATTGTCACTACTGGAAACTCTCATGTAGCTTTTGATTCAGTAAATGGTTTAAGTTGTATTCTATCAGCAAAAATAATCAGAAGCAGTTTGCCTTCGCCTGGCAAGGACAGCAGCACACTTTCTCAAGACTATGTCTACAGACGACTGATCTATGACTGTATCTAGAACCCAGGGAACTTTCATGTACTACCACCATGAATAAAGGACACAGTGTTTTCGGGACAACTTACTGTGTGGTAACCCATAAGGCTTACAGCTCTAAAGGCAGTTCATAGCAAGGGAGCACTCTGGAGCAGATCCAGGCTGCAGTGCAAGCTGCCTTACCACTTTGGCCTCATGCCACAAGAAATGCAATGCTAATTTAAATGTCCATGGCAGATAGAAAAGGAGCCCTGGTGGAGCAGTAATTAAAGCACTTAGCTGCTAACTGAAAGGTTGGCAGTTCGAACCCACCAGGTGCTCTGCGGGGGAAAGATGTAGGAGTCTGCTTTCATAAAGATTACATCCTTGGAAACCCTCTAAGGCAGTTCTACTCTGTCCTGCAGGGTCACTGAGTCAAAATCACTTCGACAGCAATGGGTATTCTTTCTTTTTTCTATGGTAGATCCCCTTGCCTTTGAGTAGATTCCAACTCACAGCAACCCTGTAGTACCGAGTAGAACTGCCCCATAGAGTTTCCATGGACTGCCTGGTGGATTCGAACTGCTTACCTTTTGATTGGCAGCCAAACTCTTAACCACTACACCACCAGGGTTTTCATAGGGAAAGCCTTGGAAAAATCAAAGAGTAGAATTGCAGTTGAGACCCTTAGCGTTTTAGAGTACTGTCAGCTATTCTCCATTTGATAGGCAGTTCCTACCTGGCTATTTTCCCTGGGTGTTATAAATAGTTTACATTCTTGAATGATAACTAGAAGTTTGACGGTTTAAGCCCTCCCAGAGGCACATCGGAAGAAAGGCCTGCAAATCTACTTCTGAAAAACCTGCCATTGAAAACCCTATGGAGCACAGTTGTACATGCATAGGGTGCCCATGAGTCAGAGTCAAGTCAATGAAACTGGTAGCCTAGTAGTACCTAAGTATTGGGCAGTGGTAAATACTGACCTCTTGATCACAAGACACCATGTGAGTATGAGGCCTTAGCTGCCTCTATCAGAAAAGAGGTCATTGGAACCATAAGTCAGCATTTCAAGAAACAAGGAAATGAAAAGACGACCCACAGAATATGGGAAATTTTTTGCAAATCATGTATCTGGTAAGGTACTTATATCTAGAATAAAGAACTCTCACAGCCCAAGAATAAAGAGACAAACAATCCAACTAAAAAATATGCAAAGGACCTGAATACGTGTTTCTCCAAAGTACGTATACATACAGCTAATAAGCACATGAGAAGATATTTGGCATCTTTTCATGCCAAGACATGTAAATAAAAACCACAATGAGATAACACTCCACACCCATTAAGATGAGTAGAATCAAAAAGTCAGATAACATCAAGTGCTGACAAGGATGTGGAGAAATAGGAACACTCATACACTGCTGGTAGAGATGTAAAATTGTGCAGCTGGAAATCAGTCTGGCAGTTCTCAAACGATTAAACACGGTGTTACCGTATGACCCAGCAATTCCACTCTAGTAGATATATACCCAAGAGAAATGAAAACATATGTCCACACAGAAATTTGTACATGAAAACTCATAACAGAATTATGAACAATAGCCAAAAGGTAGAAACAACCCAAAGTCTATCAATTAACAATTGGATAAACAAAATGTCATATATCCATACAAATATTATTCAGCCATAAAGAGAAAGGAATTTCTGATTTATGCTACAACATGTATGAACATTGAAAACATTATGCTAAGTGAAATAAGCTAGCCACAAAGGGACAAATATTGTATGATTTCATTTATATGAAATACTGAGATTAGGCAAATGCATAGAGACAGATTAATGGTTACCAGGAGCTATTGATCTGGTTATCATCACTGCTGAGTGTTCAACTTGAAAACAGCAGAATAAGAACCTCCCTAAGCATCATTTCCAAGTTGGCCCCTGATGTTGGCTATGGGGACAGATTGCGTACATTGGAGCCCTTTTATCATGGAAGTTGCAGTTACTTACCAACATTGGAATAGATCCTTATTCTACATATGGTTTTTCCTTCCTTGCTAGCCTTGCTTCTACTTTGTTGTTGTTAGGTGCCATCTAGTCAGCTCCAGCTCATGGTGACACTGTGTACAACAGAATGAAACACGGCCCAGTCCTACACTGCTCTCATGATCATTGTTATGCTTGAGCCCATTGTTGCAGCCACTGTGTCAATTCACCTCATTTTTGGTCTTCCTCTTTTTCACTGACCCTCGACTTTACCAAGCCTGGTGTCCTTCCCCAGTGACTGGTCCCTCCTGATAACATGTCCAAAGTATGTGAAATGAAGTCTCACCATCCTCATTTCTAAGGAGCATTCTGGCTGTACTTCTTCCAAGGCAGATTTGTTCATTCTTTTGGCAGTCTGTGGTGCACTCAACATTCTTTGCCAACACTGTAATTCAAAGCTGTCAATTCTTCTTTGGCCTTCCTTCATTGTCCAGCTTTCACATGCATATGAAGTGAATGAAAACACCGTGGCTTGGGTCAGGCGGACCTTATTCCTTAAAGTGACATCTTTGCTTTATAACACTTTAAAGAGGTCCTTTGCAGATTTTCCCAATGCACCGTCGTTTGATTTTTGCTTCTAGTAGCACCACCATGTGTGGACTCATAAATGCCTCATCTATACCACAGAATCACACATAACACCATCTATAACCAAGAAGATGATCTTACAGAAAAGGCACTGGGGCTATGGGCTTATGCCATGAGTTTTACTATACACCCCATCACCCAGAAGCAGGTGGCTTGACTGAAATGTGAAGTCACAGGACACCATCTGGCAGACAATACCCTGTGAGGTTGGACACTCCTTCAGCATACAGTATGTGTCTTATACCAGCAACAAATGTATGGTGTCATTTCCCTTACAGACAGTATGCAGTGGTCTAAAACCCAAAAGATGGAAATGAGAATGCCTGCATATTATTACATATTACTATTACTGTTGTTTTTGTTGTGAGACACGGTTGAGTTCATTCCAACTCATAGCAGCTGTAGGTGCAACAGAATAAAACACTGCTTGGTCCTGCACCCACCATCCTCACAATCATTTCTATATTTGAATCTATTGTTGCAGCCACTGTGTTAATTTATCTAGTTGAGGGACTTTTTTTTTTTCTTTTTCACTGACCCCTTAATTTACTAAGCAAGATGTCCTTTTCCAGAGACTGGTCCCTCCTGATAACATGTCCATAGATGTGAGACAAGGTCTCACCACCCTCACTTCAAATGAGAATTCTGACTATACTCCTTCTAAGACATTACTATTACCTACTGTCATGGATTGAATCCTACCCCTAAAATTGTGTATCACCCTGGCTATGCAATGATTCCCAGTATTGTGTGATTGTCCAAGATGTTGTGATCTGATGTGATTTTCCTATGCACTGTAAATCCTACCTCTATGATGTCAATGAGGTGGGATTATCAACAGGTATGTTAATGAGACAGGACTCAATCTCTAAGATTAGGTTTTGTATTAAGTCAATCTTTTTTGAGGTATAAAAGAGAAAAATGAGCAGAGAGACAGGGGGACCTCATACCACCAAGAAAGTAGTGCCAGGAGCAGAATGTATCCTTGGGATGCAGGGTCCCTGTGCTGAGAAGCTCCCAGACCAGGGGAAGATTGATGACAAGGACATTCCTCTAGAGCCAACAGAGAGAGAAAGCCTTCCCCTATAGCTGGCACCTTGAATTCAGACTTCTAGCCTCCTAGACTGTAAGAGAATAAATTTGCCTTTGTTAAGCCATCTACTTGTGGTATTTCTGTTATAGCAGCACTAGGTAACTAAGCGACCTACCGAAGAGCCCACACCGGAGTGTGTCACCCAGTGAATGCCCAGACCATGGCATGGCTGCAGAGCGAGGCAGCCCCCCGTGGCCCACCGCGCAGCTGCCTACCAGGACGCTGGGCAGGAGCACTGCTCCAGCTTGGTCTGCCGGGTCCCTCAGTGCCAGTGGATGGTGAGTGGCTGGGAGGTGCAGGGCCTGGGGTGGTGCCTGGAGTCCCGGTGGGGAAGGGGAAGCTCACTGAGGCTGCTCCTTCAGAAGGAATGGGCAAGCAGAGAACCTGGGAGGGAATGAGGCAGACAGCACTCCTGTGACCCAGCATTCGTATCCGGACCCTTCAAGTCTCCTCTTGCCCGTGCTCCGGCACTCTCCCTATGCCGCTGACCCTTCTCTTTAGCACCAGGTGCATCCAGAGGGAGCCTGTGGTCAGCCCTTCAGTCCCTCCAGTAGCTTTCCCAAGATCTCCATGAAAATTCTTTAAAATGAAGTTGTCTCTAGGGTGCCCTCAAACCTATTCTGCAGAGATTTAATTTTCCACCATCCGTCATTTCTCAACATCTAATAAATGTGCCTTCAGAAGGCAAGGCCAGTGTTTGGAAGACTCCTTCCAATATTTTGACTTGGTTCAGAAAGATCTGAAAGATGAGTGGGAACAAACTAGGCAAAGACGGGAGGAGAGTATGCCCTGGGTAGAGGGAATAGCATGTGCAAAGGCCCTGTGCATGGCAGGGAAAGTGGGAAACAGGATATCAGATAGAGTCTCTGGAGCCAAGGGTACAAGGCGAGGATGTCGTGCCAGATGAGGCTGGAGAAAGAGGTAGGGGTAGATTACTGCAGAATCTCTGAGAGTCAACCCACTTTTGTCGTTCGAAGGTGCACTCAGCTTTTAATACTTTCCTCAAATTAGTGTGGTCAGAGCCCTGCTGTCAAGTCCATTCGGAAAAGCTCATTCAGCTGTATTTTGATTTTGAAACAAAACCCCCTTGATTTGGGGGATCTGAAGAAGAAAGCTTCAAGGCCAGGAGCTTTAACACTCATGAGAGGTTTCCAGTCAGTCCAAGCTTGGTGAAGGAGAAAAACCCTTGGCTGATTTAGGATGCTTTGTAATAATATAAAATGTCTTTCCTATTTAGCAATGTTGGGTAAAACTAGAAGACAACAGGGCAAAAAGAATAGTGGTGGTTTGGGGAGAGGGGAAAACCAAGAGAATAAAGAACTTCAGATACTATCTTAGAATTTTCACTGTTTTTTGTCCTTAATACCACTTAAAGGGCTCTTTGCTTCTGATCAAGGATGAATGTCTTATTGCCGCTAAAGACCGCTGTTAATTCTTTACTTAAGTTGAGATATAATTCATATAACATAAAATTCAATATTTTGGAGTGTCCAATTCTGTTGCTTTTACTCTATTCACTGTGTTGTGCAACCATCACCACCATCTGATTTCAGAACATTCTGGAAGAGAAAAAAAAAACAAACTAATACCAGTCAGTCCACTATTAATTCTTTATGGTAGTATTTTTTTTTTTTGCTTGAATGACACTGAGATATGAAAATTAAGCTAATTTTAAAGAAGCCAAATAGAATAAATAGGAGCCCTATTAACTTCTGAATTACATGTACTGTTGCGCCAATTTTCATTCCTTTTAAAGAAATATCTGTGTAATCCAGGTTTTCAAGTTCACCCCGTTATAACTGCTTAAGCAGAATGGCAGATGGATAGGGATCAATATTTTGTACTTATTTGACTTGATGTTGGTCAGAGAATATTGTAGGCAGAAATATCATTGGATAAAAAGAAAGTAACAGCAGCAGAGCACATGTTTTCTTGTTTTGTTAGGAATGCCTCCTTTCCTCCCTTCTTCTTCCTTTTCTGGTGGAGAATTATAGTTACACTTCCTTTTAAGAAACTCCATTAGCTGGAGGCAGGGCCAAGATGGCTGACTAGGTAGAAGCTACCACGGATCCCTTTTGCAAAAAAGACTCTGAAAAACAAGTGAATCAATCACATACATGACAATCTATGAACTCTGGCCATCAAACACGGAACTAAGGAGTTGACCTGAGTGACAGGGGAGAGAAAAGGCGCACGGTGAAGCAGCGACTGCTTCTGGAACTGGCGTCCTCCGCCACAGCCTTGAGCCCTCGCAGTTCCCTGGTACCAGAGTGGTTAGGCTGATCACAGCTTACTGAGATGGGGCAAACACAGGACGTAGCCCTAACCCCTAACCGCCTGGAGTAACCTCGGCAGAGGCTCAGCCAGTGCGAGCAGGCTGACACTGACATGACTGACAGGAGAATGAGAACCCACAGGGAAGCAGAGACTGTTTTCGGAGCCTGGAGCCAGTGTCCCAGTCAGAAAACCTTGGCGCTGGCCTTTGTTCTAAGCACAGAGAAGCAGATCACAGCTCCCTGAGATGGCACAAGCACAGGACAAAGCCCTAACCCCTTGGAGAAACCTCAGTGGGAAACCCAGCCAGCGCATGCAGGGTACACGCCGACGCAGCTGACAGAAGTAGGAGAAATCACCGGGAAGGAGCAACTGGCTTCGGTGCCTGGAGTGCAGCTTCCCAGCCAGAAAACCTTGGCAATGGGCTTTGGACTAGGAGCAAAGGAGCTGATCACGGCTTCCTGAGACAGCACAAGCACGGGATGCCCTGACCCTCAGGGGCAATCTCAACCCAGCCAGCACACACAGGCTACATGCCTTTCTGGAATCTCAGATAAAACAGTCTTCACCAAACAAGATAAGTAACTTTGTCTATATTGTGCTACTCTCTCCTATCTATCTGATCCCTCCCCTCCCTGACCCAGATGCCTTCATTAACATTGGAATTTCCTGGGCCAGGGAGTGAAGTGCTCTGCGGGTTTTTTTTTTTCTAACCCATTCTCCTGGCCTGAGACAAGCAGCAATTAACAATCTGGGAGAGAAAAATCCTTCTCTCTCTTTCCTAAACTGGAATAATAATACAGAACCAGCGCCAGCCAAGCAAAAGAGATCCACAGTCTCTGGCTTTCATCCATACAGGGAACCAGGTGGCTATTATAATGCAAAGGCAATTCTGATAGAGATCTGAATTCTTTTAGCAAAGCAGTGGAAAGACAAGTTTTGGAGGTCTGATACCTCTCTACCTATTAAACAGAGCCCTCACTGATCCACAGCTGGGAACTGAGGACTAAAGCTCCACCCACACCCCCTAACCACCTGCTAAAGGGGTCTGAAGATAGTGACGCCTACCACTCTTTAGAGGTACAAGCTTTGGGTGCCTAATGTACAGCAGCACAGCCCACCCACCAAAGTGCTCTGGGAATAGAGAAACTCCTACCTCACTGGTACGTGGGGGAAGGATGTCAGCATCCTGCCCTCCTCGGAGTGTGACCCCATGCCGCAACTAGAATCTGGTGCATACAACCGCTACTCCTCTAAGTAAAGAGGTGACAGCCTACACCACACACTAGGTGACCCACAATCAGCACACCTGAGCTGATTCTACTCAAGAACAGTGAATGAACTCATAGGTTCATATATCTGGTAACTGCTCAAACCAGCTGGTAATAGGACATAAGTGATTCAAAGGCTACAATAATCAAGATAGCGCAATCTAGTAGCCCATCTGGATATATTGAAACAAACCAAAAAAAGAAGAAAAGCCTCAGTGAGCAAATATAAAATAAATTATTACAATATCTTAGACAGCAGTCGATATCAAATCACATAAAGAAGCAGACCATGATTGCTTCTACAAACCCCGAAATCAAAGAATCAAAATCTTTCCCAAATGAAGATACATTCCTGGAATTGCCAGATGTAGAATATAAAAAAACAATACACAAAATGCTTGAAGACATCAGGTATGACCTCAGAAATGAAATAAGGAAATCTACAGAAAAAGCCAAGGAACACACTGATAAAGCAGTTGAAAGAAATCAAAAAGATTATTCAAGAACATAGTGAAAAAAATCAATGAGCTGCAAGAATCCATAGAGAGACAGCATTCAGAAATCCAAAAGATTAATAATAAAATTACAGAATTAGACAACTCCATAGAAAGTCAGAGGAGCAGAATTGAGCAACTGGAATGCAGAGTGGGGGAGTTAGAGGATAAGGCAATTGACACCAATATAAAAAAAAGTGTTTTTTTTTTATATATAGTTGAAGAAAAATCAGATAAAAGAATTAAAAAAAATGAAGAAACCCTAAAAATCATGTGGGACTCTATCAAGAAGAATAACTTGCATGTGTTTGGAGTTCCAGAACAGGGAGGGAAAACAGAAAATACAGAGAGAATAGTTGAAGATCTGTTGGCAGAAAATTACCCTGGCATCGTGAAAGATGAAAGGATATCTATACAAGATGCTCATCGAACACCATACAAGATAGATCCCAAAAGAAAATCACCAAAGCATATTATCATCAAATTTGCCAAAACCAAAGATAAAGAAAAAATCTGAAAAGCAGCCAGGGATAAACGAAAGTTACCTACAAAGGAGAATCAATAAGAATAAGTTCTGACTACTCAGCAGAAACCATGCAGTCAAGAAGGCAATGGGATGACATATATAGAGCACTGAAGGAGAAAAACTGCCAACCAAGGATCATATATCCAGCAAAACCCTCTCTCAAATATGAAGGCGAAATTAAAACATTTATGGATAAGCACAAGCTTAGAGAATTTGCAAAAACCAAACCAAAGCTACAAGAACTACTAAAGGAAATTCTTTGGTCAGAAAATCAATAATATCAGACACAAATACAAAACAAAATCACAGAACAGAACATCCTGATGTAAACTCAAATAGGGAAAACACAAAAACAAAATATGATTTATTTAAAAAAGAAAAAATGCTCAAAACAGGGAATCATTGAAGTAGTTATGTAAAAGATTACAATAAGCAAAAAAGAGGGACTAAATACAGGGGCATAGATCTTCCATATGGAGAGGAAAACATGGAGATATAGGATGATACAAATTAGCTTTTTACTCAGAAAAATAGAAGTAAATATTAAGGTAACAACAAAGAGGTCTAACAATTCCATACTTCAAAACGAAAACCAAGATAAATGTAATGACTCAGCAAAAATAAATTCAACTACTATGAAAATGAGGAACACACAATTTATAAAGAAAAACTTCTCAGCACAAAAAAAGTAAGTGGAAAAATGAAATTATCAACAACACACAGAAAAAGGCATCAAAATGGCAGCACTAAATTCATACTTATCTATAATTACGCTGAATGTAAATAGACTAAATGCACCAATAAAGAGACAGAAAGTCACAGACTGGATAAAAAAACACGATCCATCTGTATGCTGCCTACAAGAGACACACCTTAGACATAGAGACACAAACTAAAACTCAAAGGATGAAAAAAAATACATCAAGCAAACAACAATCAAAAAACAGCAGGAGTGGCAATATTAATTTCAGACAAAATAGACTTTAAAGTTAAATCCACCACAAAGGATAAAGAAGGACACTACATAATGATTAAAGGGACAATTGACCAGGAAGATATAACCATATTAAATATTTATGCACCCAATGACAGGGCAGTACAATACATAAAACAAACTTCAACAGAATTAAAGTGAGATAGACACCTCCACAATTATAGTAGGAGACTTCAACACACCACTTTCGGTGAAGGATAAGACTTCCAGTAAGACGCTCAATAGAGACATGGAAGATCTAATTGCTGCAGTCAACCAACTTGACCTCATAGACTTATACAGAACACTCCACCCAACAGCTGCATTGTATACTTTTTTTCTAGTGCATGTGGAACATTCTCTAAAATAGATCACATATTAGGTCATAAAACAAACCTTTGCAGAATCCAAAACACTGATATATTACAAAACACCTTCTCAGACCATAAGGCCATAAAAGTAGAAATCAATTACAGAAAAATCAGGGAAAAGAAATCAAATACTTGGAAACTGAACAATACCCTGCTCAAAAAAGACTGGGTTATAGAAGATATTAAGGAGGGAATGAAGAAATTCATAGAGTGCAACGAGACTGAAACACTTCCTATCAAACCTCTGGGACACAGTGAAAGCAGTGCTCAGAGGTCAATTTATATCAATAAATGCACACATACATAAAGAAGGAAGAGCCAAAATCAGAGAACTGTCCCGACAACTTGAACAAATAGAAAGCGAGCAACAAAAGAATCCATCAGGCACCAGAAGAAAACAAATAACAAAAATTAGAGCAGAATTAAATGAATTAGAGGACAGAAAAACAACTGAAGGAATTAACAAAGCCAACAGCGGGTTCTTTGAAAAAATTTAAAAAATTGATAAACCATTGGCCAGACTGACTAAAGAAATACAGGAAAGGAAACAAATAACCCGAATGAGAAATGAGATGGGCCATATCACAACAGACCCAACTGAAATTGAAAGAATCATATCAGATTATTACAAAAAATTGTACTCTAACAAATTTGAAAACTTAGAAGAAATGAATGAATTCCTAAAAACACACTACCTACCTAAACTAACACGACCAGAAGTAGAACAACTAAATAGGCCCATAACAAAAGAAGAGATTGAAAAGTTAATCAAAAACTCCCAACAACAACAAAAAAAGCCCTGGCCTGGATGGCTTCACTGCAGAGTTCTACTAAACTTTCAGAGAAGAGTTAACACCACTACTACTAAAGGTATTTCAAAGCATAGAAAAGGATGGAATACTACCTAACTCATTCTATGATGCCAGCATACCCCTGATACCAAAACCAGGTAAAAACACCACAAAAAAAAGAGAATTACAGACCTATATCCCTCATGAACATAGATGCAAAAATCCTCAATAAAATTCTAGCTAATAGAATTCAACAATATAAAAAAAAAAAATCCAACATGACCAAGTGGGATTTATACCAGGTATGCAAGGTTGGTTCAATATTAGAAAAACAACTAATGTAATCCACCATATAAATAAAACAAAAGACAAAAAACACGTGATCTTATCAATTGATGCAGAAAAGGCATTTGACAAAGTGCAACACCGATTCATGATAAAAACCCTCAGCAAAACAGGAATAGAAGGAAAATTCCTCAACATAATAAAGGGCATCTATACAAAATTTTTATTTTTTATTTTTATACAAAGCCAACAGCCAACATCATCCTAAATGGAGAGAGTCTGAAAGCATTTCCCTTGAGAATGGGAACCAGACAAGGATGCCCTTTATCACCCACCGCTCTCATTCTACATTGTGCTGGAAGTCCTAGCCAGAGCAATTAGGCTAGACAAAGAAATAAATGGCACCTGGAATGGCAAGGGAGAAGTAAAATTATCTCTATTTGCAGATGACATGATCTTATGCACAGAAAACCCTAAGGAATCCTCAAGAAAACTACTGAAACTAATAGAAGAGTTCAGCAGAGGTTACAAGATAAACATACAAAAATCAGTTCGATTCCTCTACACCAACAAAAAGAACATCGAAGAGGAAATCACCAAACCAATACCATTCACAGTAGCCCCCAAGAAGATAAAATAACAATAAATCTTGCCAAAGATGTAAAAGACCTATACAAAGAAAACTACAAGGTACTACTGCAAGAAACTAAAAGGGACCTCTATAAGTGGAAAAACATACCTTGTTCATGGATAGGAAGACTTAACATTATAAAAATATTTATTCTACCAAAAGCTATGTATATATACAATGCACTTCTGAACCAAATTCCAACTACATTTTTTAATGTGATGGAGAAACAAATCACCAACTTCATATGGAAGGGAAAGAAGCCCCGGGTAAATAAAGCTTTACTGAAAAAGAAGAAGAAAGTGGGAGGCCTCACTCTACCTGATTTTAGAACATATTATACAGCCACAGCAGTCAAAACAGCGGGTACTGGTACAACAACAGACACATAGACCAATGGAACAGAATTGAGAGCTCAGATATAAATCCATCCACATAGGAGCAGCTGATATTTCACAAAGGCCCAGTGTCAGTTAACTGGGGAAAAGATAGTCTTTTTAACAAATGATGCTGGAATAACTGGATATCCATCTGCAAAAAAATGAAACAGGACCCATACCTCACACCATGCACAAAAACTAACTCCAAATGGATCAAAGAACTAAACATGAAGTCTAAAACAATAAAGATCATGGAGGAAAAAATAAGGACAATCTTAGGAGCACTAATACAAGGCATAAACAGAATACAAAGCATTACTAAAAATGACGAAGAGAAACCAGATAACTGGGAGCTCCTAAAAATCAAACACCTATGCTCATCTAAAGACCACCAAAAGAGTAAAAAGACCACCTACAGACTGGGAAAAAATTTTCAGCTACTACATCTCCGACCAGCGCCTGATCTCTAAAATCTACATGATTCTCCTGAAACTCAACCACAAAAAGACAAACAACCCAACTGAAAATTGGGCAAAGGCTATGAGCAGACACTTCACGAAAGAAGACATTCAGGCAGCTAACAGATACATGAGGAAATGCTCTCGATCATTAGCCATTAGAGAAATGCAAATTAAAACTACAATGAGATTCCATCTCACTCCAACAAGGCTGGCATTAATCCAAAAAACACAAAATAATAAATGTTGGAGAGGCTGTGGAGAGATTGGAGCACTTATACACTGCTGGTGGAAATGTAAAATGGTAAAACCACTTTGGAAACCGATTTGGTGTTTCCTTAAAAAGCTAGAAATAGAACTACCATACGACCCAGCAATCCCACTCCTTGGAATATATCCTAGAGAAATAAGAACCTTTACACGAAGAGATATATGCACACCCATGTTTATTGCAGCACTGTTTACAATAGCAAAAAGATGGAAGCAACCAAGGTGTTGTCAACGGATGAATGGATAAATAAATTATGGTATATTCACACAATGGAATACCACACATCAATAAAGAACAGTGATGAATCTGTGAAACATTTCATAACATGGAGGAACCTGGAAGGCATTATGCTGAGTGAAATTAGTCAGTTGCAAAAGGACAAATATTGTATAAGACCTCTATTATAAGATCTTGAGAAATAGTTTAAACTGAGAAGAACATATTCTTTTGTGGTTACAAGAGTGGGGAGGGAGGGAGGGTGGGAGAGGGTTATTTACTGATTGGATAGTAGATAAGACCTACTTTAGGTGAAGGGAAGTACAACACTAAATACAGGGGAGGTCAACGCAACTGGACTAAACCAGAAGCAAAGAAGTTTCCCGAATAAACTGCTTCAAAGATCAGCAAAGCAGGGGCAGGGGTTTGGGGACTATGGCTTCAGAGGACATCTAAGTCAATTGGCAAAATAAAATCTCTTAAGAAAACATTTTGCATCTCACTTTGAAGTGTGGCATCTAGGATCTTAAATGCTAACAAGTGGCCATCTAAGATCCGTCAATGAGTCTGAACCCACCTGGATCAAAGTAGAATGAAGAACACCAAGCTCACAAGGTAATTATGAACCCAAGAGACAGAAAGGGCTACATGAACTAGAGACTACATCATCCTGAGACCAGAAAAACTAGATGGTGCCCGGCCACAACCGATGACTGCCCTGACAGAGAACACGACAGACCACCCCTGAGAGAGCAGGAGCACAGGGGAATGCAGACCCCAAATTCTCATAAAAAGACCGAACTTAATGGCCTGAGTGAGACTAGAAGGACGCCAGCGGTCAGGGTCCCCAAATCTTCTGTTGGCCCAGGACAGGAACCATTCTAGAATTCTTCTCGTCGGACATGGATTGGACGGGACAATGGGTTGGAGAGAGATGCTGATGAGGAGTGAGCTACTTGCACCATGTGGGCACTTGAGACTATGTTGGCAGGATGCAAGGAAGGTTGTAAGGATGGTTGCAAGGCAGGTTGCAATGCAAATTCCAAGCCAGGTTCCAATGCATTGCAAGGCACGTTGCAACACAGATTGCAAGGTATGTTGAAAGACATTTTCAAGACAAGCCATGTTGTAAGACAGGTTGCAAAGCGAGTTGCAAGGCATGAGGCAAAGCAGTTTGCAAGGAAGATTGCAAGGCAGGTCGCAAGGCAAGATGCAAAGCAGCTCAAATTGCAAGGCAGTTTTCATGGGAGGTTGCAAGGCACGATGCAATGCAGGTTGCAAGGCAGGTTGCACTGCATCTTGCAAAGCAGGTTGCAAGGCAATTTGCAAGGGAATTTCCAAGGCGACTTACAGGTCATATTGCAAGGCCAGATGCAAGGCAACGTATATTTCAAGGCAGGTCTCTTGGGAGTTTGCAAGGCAGGACGCAACGCAGTTTGCAAGGCAGATTACAATGCAGGTTGCAAGAGCAATTGAAAGGCAAGGCAGGTTGCAAGGAAGGTTGTAAGGATGGTTGCAAGGCACGTTGCAATGCAAATTCCAAGCCAGGTTCCAATGCATTGCAAGGCATGTTGCAACACAGATTGCAAGGTATGTTGAAAGACATTTTCAAGACAAGCCATGTTGTAAGACAGGTTGCAAGGCAGGCTGCAAAGCAAGTTGCAAGGCAGGAGGCAAGGCAGGTTGCAAGGAAGACTGCAAGGCAGGTTGCAAGGCAAGATGCAAAGCAACTCAAATTGCAAGGCAGTCTTCATGGGAGGTTGCAAGGCATGATGCAATGCAGGTTGCAAGGCAGGTTGCACTGCAACTTGCAAGGCATGTTGCAAGAAATGATGCAAGGCAGGTTGCAAGACAATTTTCAAGGGAATTTCCAAGGTGACTTACAGGTCATATTGCAAGCCCTGATGCAAGGCAACGTATATTTCAAGGTAGGTTTCATGGGAGTTTGCAAGGCAGGATGCAATGCAGTTTGCAAGGCAGGTTACAAGACAGGTTACAATGCAGGTTGCAAGAAAAATTGAAAGGGAAGGCAGGTTGCAAGGAAGGTTGTAAGGACAGTTGCAAGGCATGTTGCAATGCAAATTCCAAGCCAGGTTCCAATGCGTTGTAAGGCACGTTGCAACACAGATTTCAAGATATGTTGAAAGACAATTTTCAAAACAAGCCATGTTGCAAGGCAAATTGCAAGGCAGGTTGAAAGGGAGCTTGTAAGGCAGTTTGCAATGAAGGTTGCTAGGCTGGTTGCAAGGCAAGTTGCAAGGGAGTTTCCAAGGCAGGTTGTATGGCAGGGTGCAACGCAGGTTACAAGGCAATTTGCAAGGCAAGTTACAAGTCATGTTGCAAGCCAAGATGCAAGGCAATGCAAATTGCAAGGCAGGTTTCATGGGAGGTTGCAAGGCAGGTTGCAATGCATGTTGCAAATCAGGTTGTAAGGCAGGTTGCAATGGAAGGTGCAAAGCAAGTTGCAGAACAGGTTGTGAGACAATTTGTAAGGCACTTTGCAAGGCAATTTGAAAAGCATGTTGCAATGGACGTTGCAAGGCAGTTTACAATGCATGTTGGAAAGCAGGTTGCAAGGCAAGTTACAAGGCCTGTTGCACGTCAATTTGGAAGTCAAGGCAACTTTCAAGGGAGGTTGCAAGGCAGATTGTAAGGCAGGTTGCAGGCCATGTTGCAAGGCAAGTTGCAATGCAGGTTGTAAGGCAGGTTCCAAGGCAGGTTGCAAGGCAAGATTCAAGGCAAGTTGCAAGAAAGGTGCAAGGCAGTTTGCAAGGAAATATGCAGGGCATGTTGCAGGGCAAGGCAGGTTGTAAGACAGGTTGCAATGCACGTTGCAAGGCCGGTTACAAGGCAAGTTGCAAGGCAAGGCATGTTGCTACCTGCCTATTTTCCTTGGGTGGTATAAGTAGTTAACATTCTTCAATGATAACTAAAACTTTGACTGTGTACTCCCTCCCAAAGGCACGTCAGAAAAAAAAAAAAAAAAAAAAGACCTGCAGATCTATTTCTGAAAAATCTGCCATTGAAAAACCTATGGAGCACAGTTCTACTCTGATATGCATGGGGTGTCCATGAGTCAGAGTCAAGTCAATGGAACTGGTAGTCTAGTAGTACCTAAGTATTGGACACTGGTAAATACTGACCTCTTGATTACAAGACATCTCAAAAAGTCAGATAACATCAAGTGCTGGCAAGGATGTGGAGAAATAGGAACCCTCATACACTGCTGGTAGAGATGTAAAGTTGTGCAGCTGGAAATCAGCCTGGCAGTTCTCAAACGATTAAACATGGTGTTACCATATGACCCAGCTATTCCACTCTAGTAAACATATACCCAAGAGAAATGAAAATATATGTCCACACAGAGACTGGTACATGAAAACTCATAGCAGAATTATGAACGATAGCCAGAAGGTAGAAACAACCTAATGACTATCGATGAACAATTAGATAAACAAAATATCATATACCCATAGAGTCAAATATTATTAAGCCATGAAGAGAAATTAAGTTCTGATATATGCTACAACATGAACCTTGAAAACATTATGCTAAGTGATATATGCTAGACACAAAGGGAAAACATTGTATGATCTCCTTTATATGAAATAACAAAATTAAGCAAATTCATAGAGACAAATTAATGGTTACCAGGGGCTATTGATGTGGTCATCACCACTGCTGAGTGTTAAACTTGACAGCAGCAGAATAAGAACCCTGGGTCTCCATAGGCATCATTCCCCAGTTGGCCCCTGATGTTGGCTATGGGGACAGACTGTGTACATTGGAGCCCTTTTATCATGCCCTTTTATCACCGTTATTTATCAACATTGGGATAGATCCTTATTCTACACATGATTTTTCCTTCCTTGCCAGCCTTGCTTCTACTTTGTTCCTATTAGGTGCCATCTAGTTGGCTCCAACTCATAGTGACACTATGTACAACAAAACACTGCCCAGTCCTACACTGCTCTCATGATCATTGTTATGCTTGAGCCCATTGTTGCTGCCACTGTGTCAGTTCACCTCATTGAAGGACTTCCTCTTTTTCACTGACCCTCGACTTTACCAAGCCTGGTGTCCTTCCCCAGTGACTGGTCCCTCCTGGTAACATGTCCAAAGTATGTGAGATGAAGTCTCACCATCCTCATTTCTAAGGAGCATTCTGGCTGTACTTCAAGGCAGATTTGTTCATTCTTTGGCAGTCTGTGGTGCGCTCAACATTCTTTGCCAACACTGTAATTCAAAGCTGTGGATTCTTCTTTGGCCTGCCTTCATTGTCCAGCTTTCACATGCATATGAAGGGAATGAAAACACCATGGCTTGGGTCAGGCGCACCTTCTTCCTTAAAGTGACAGCTTTGTTTTCTAACACTTTAATGAGGTCTTTTGCAGCAGATTTGCCCAATGCACTGTGCCCTTTGATTTTTGCTTCTAGTAGCACCACCATATGTGGACTCATAAATGCCTCATCTATGCCATAGAATCACCCATAACACCATCTATAACCAAGAAAATGATCTTACAGAAAAGGCACTGGGGCTATGGGCTCATGCCATGAGTTTTACTATATGCCCCATCACCCAGAAGCACGTGACTTGATTGAAATGTGAGGTCACAGTTAGGACACCATCTGGGAGACAATATCCTGTGAGGTGGGGGTGCTCCCTCAGCATACAGTATATGTCTTATACCAACAACAAATGTAAGGTGTCATTTCCCTCATAGACAGTATATAGTGGTCTAAGAACCAAAAGGTGGAAATAAGAATGCCACCATATTATTACATATTACCATTACTATTACTGTTTTTGTTGTTAGGCACGGTTGAGTTCATTTCAACTCATAGCAACAGTACATACAACAGAATAAAACACTGCTTGGTCCTGCACCCACCATCCTCATAATCGTTTCTATATTTGAATCCATGGTTGCAGCCACTGTGTTAATTCATCTAGTTGGGGGTCTTCTTTTTTTTATCACTGACCATCTAATTTACCAAGGAAGATGTCCTTTTCCGGAGACTGATCCCTCCTGATAACATGTCCAAAGTTGTGAAACAAAGTCTCACCATCCTTGCTTCAAATGAGCTTTCTGGCTATATTTCTTCTAAGACATTACTATTACTTACTCTCATGGATTGAATCATGCCCCCAAAACTGTGTTTCAACATGGCTATGCAATGATTCCCAGTATTGTGTGATTCTCCAAAATTTTGTGATCTGACATGATTTTCCTATGAGCTGTAAATCCTACCTCTATGATGTCAATGAGGTGGGATTATCAACAGGTATGTTAATGAGACAGGACTCGATCTATAAGATTAGGTTTTGTCTTAAGTCAATCTCTTATGAAGTATAAAAGAGAAAAACGAACAGAGAGACGGGGGACCTCATACTACCAAGAAAGCAGTGCTAGGAGCAGAGTGTATCCTTGGTACCCAGGGTACCTGTGCTGAGAAGCTCCTAGACCGGGGAAGATTGATGACAAGGACATTCCTCTAGAGCCAACAGAGAGAGAAAGCCTTCCTCTGCAACTGGTGCCTTGAATTCATACTTCTAGCCTCCTGGACTGTAGGAGAATAAATTTGTCTTTGTGAAGCCATCTACTTGTGGTATTTCTTCTATAGCAGCACTAGAAAACTAAGACACCTACCAAAGTTCTAAATCTCATCTCACAGCCTTGGTGGGTTTATAGGTCCAGATACCCAAGGGAGAAATATTTCCATCCATAAACACACAGTCAAAGCCCTGTGAAGTGGGAGCTGAAATTGCTTCCTGGTAGTTTTAAGTTTCTGATGTTACAGAACCAACAGGGAGAGTAGATCACTCTACTGGATGGGATGATTGATTCTGATTGCCAAGGGGAAATTGGAACGCTGGTACATAATAGGAACATGGATGATTATGTCTGGACCAAAGGTGACTCTCATGTCCAACAATAATGGTCAGTAGGAGGTGGACTGGCAGCCTAATAAAGACAGGTCCTTAGTAGGAATGAAAGTTTGGGTACCCATGAACAGTTTTAAAAGGAGCCCTGGTGGCACAGTGGTTAAAGCGCTCATCTGCTAACAGAAAAGTTAGACGTTTGAACCCACCTGTGGCTCCACAGGAGAAAGATGTGGCAGTCTGCTTCTTTAAGATTACAGCCTTGGAAACCCCATGGGGTAGTTCTACTGTCTTATAAGGTTGTTATCAGTCAGAAGAAGCCCTGGTGGCACAGTGGTTAATCAGATGGCTGCTAACCAAAAGGTTGGCAGTTCAAATCTACCACCCGCTCCTTGGAAAACCTATGTGGCAGTTCTCCTCTCCTATGGGGTCGCTATGAGTTAGAATCAACTTGATGGCAACGGTTTTTTTTTTTTTTGATGTCATAATGGACTCAAAGGCAATGGGTTTAGGTTTGTTTTTTGTTTTTATTTTTGGTTTGACCAGGTTTAAAAAACAAAATAAACCTCTTAGGAGCCAAGGTCCTCAGAGGGTAGAAGGGGAACAGTAAATGAGGAGCCTGTAAAGGAAGCAGTGATTACCAAATAAGGACTCACGACCAGTTACGGAAATGTGGACTGTAGCATCTACATTTTATGATAATTGTTTACATCTCCCCGTTTCTATTTACCTTGTATGAAGATCACTGGTGGCGGTTAGTATTAAAATTTAGTTTCCAAGATAGCATGACTGAGTTGGCTTCATTCTCAGGTAGTACAGGCTGACAGGGCTTTGAAATGTCCCTGTTTTTTTAAATTATTTTATCCAAATGAAAAAAAAAACTAAATGGACTGCTGGATGTTTTCCATTTGCCACCCCCCCTCCCCCAGATCCACTCTCCACCTTTCTCTGCCTTGTTCTGCACAGGGAGGATGGTCACTCATGGGCACAGCACCTGTGCTCCTTTGCCCTCAAGCTTTGACATGACTGATCCAATAGTATGTACCTACAAAAACTTGAAGGGTAGAAGGAAAGAGAGGCAGGGCTTCCACCTGCTTCATTCTGGTTCTAACTCCTGCTGAAAACTTGCATTTCTAAAAGTTCCCAGGTGATGCTAATGCTGCTGGTTAGGGACCAATCCTGAGAACCACTAGCAGAGCCAAACCCAAACCAGACTCACTGCCATCAGGTCAACTACAACTGAGAACAATCCTATAGAACAGAGTAGAACTGCCCCCATAGGGTTTCCAAGGCTATAAATCTTTACAGAAGCAGACTGCCACATATTTCTTCCTTGGAGCAGCTGCTGGGTTTGTTCCACCGATCTTTCAGTGAGTAGTTGAGCACTTAACCACCGCATCACCAGGGCTCCTTTACTAGTAGAGCGGTGGTTCTAAAATTTAATATACGTAAGAATCACTAGGGGATCTTGTTAAAATGTGGATTCTGATTCAATCCATCTGGGGTGAAAATGCAAATTCTCAGCAGGGTTTCGAGCAGTAAAGAATCAGTTCAAAGCCTTAGAGAGATGCTGGGGTATTTCTTCTCTCCCTTCCGGCCTTAGCAGTGGCAGTGACTGTGTTCCTCTACCTATGGCCACTGCTCCTGTGAGGCAGCCTGTGTCACCACCGCAGCTCTTGCTAAAGTCAACAAGGCTGACAGCCTGATTTCAGATACTCGCCCTCCAGAAATGTGAAACAATAAATTTCTGTTCTAAGAACGAACACATCTGTCTTGGAAGAAATACAACCAGAATGCTCCTTAGCAGCAAAGATGGTGAGACTTCATCTCACACACCTTGGACATGTTGCCATGAGGGATCAGTCCCTGGAGAAGGACATCATGCTTGGTAAGGTAGAGGGTTAGTGAAAAAGAGGAAGACCCTCACGCAGATGGGTTGACACAGTAGCTGCAACAATGGGCTCAAACATAACAATTGTGAGGATGGCACAGGACCAGGCAGTGTTTCGTTCTGTTTTACATAGGGTCGTTATGAGCCAGGACTGACTCGACAGTATCTAACAGCAACAACATAAGCCATTCAGTTTGTGGCACATTGTACAGCAGCCTAGGAAACTAATGTAGGTAGTAATATCCAACTGAGTGTTCTGAAGGCAGTACTCGACACAGATCCTGAGTGGGTCAGTCAGTATCTCCTGCAGGTGCTCAGAGGCACCTCCTCTCCACTCTCAGCACTAACAGGTTTTAAAATGTCCCCTCCTGCCCAGATATGCCAAGTCTCACTCCTTGTGGTACCAGCTAGCTGTCAAGCAGGAAGAAGCTAAATAAAGTAATTTACACTTATGTGTGAATGACTGTCAAGATTCACTGCATTTAACATCCTAGAGTTATCTGTATTTAAAAGCAAAGTTTTATTTCCCAAAGGAATTAAACACTAATAGGAGCCCTGCAGCTGACACTTAGACTGACCTGAAGAGAGAACAGGAGATAATATCTCTTCATTGACCCTCACAAATTGAGTTCAAAAATGTCCACCTGTAGTAAATCAGATCTGGGTTCCAATCCCAGTTGTTACTACGAAAGAAAGTAGGTAAATTAAACTCTTCCAGTATCCGTTTCTGAGTTCATCAGATGGTGAGAGTCATCTGTTCCACAGAGCACCAATCACCTGTTCAAACTTAAGTATCTGTCTTCCACACTCGAGTGTGAACATTTTAGGACATTTTAAGCCTCATTCAGGGTCCAGCACAGGGGAGGACATGCTGCAAGCACTCAGTAGATATTTGTTGGGCAGTCCATGAATATGGAAGGGATTTGTACCCTGCAAAGTGCCACCCATGCCCCTAGTTATAGCAATACTGACCATTATTACTCCACCCCTGAAGAATACAAATCCTCCACTGATGGATGCTGATGTTGGGGGTACAGGCTAGGCGGTGAGTTGGCCAGGGCAGGACCTCTAGAGCAGACTTCATTGGGACCCTTATTTAGTGTTGATTCCTAAGACCAGATTGAAAAAAAAAAATCCCAATCTCAGGCCTTCTTCAGGCCATGGAGCCCAGGTTTGGGAGGTGGCTAATAAAGGTGACAATCCCACCAGCACTCCTGAGGAATGCTAGGGGTACCAGAAATAGTAATGGAAGTGGCCCTGGACATGCCTTTTCTGAGTAACTTCCAAGCTATGCTTTAAAAAAAAAAAATGCTTTAGGGAAGTGGAATCTTGCTATTTTGTGAGTTTGACTCCTTAGAGTGCAGTTGTCATGTAGGATTCTCTTTTTGAAAAAAAAAAAAAATTCCCTCTTTTATAACAGAACACCAGTGGAATGTCAAGAAGCAAAGGGCAGACTTAGTACCCCTTTAACAGTCCTTTCAGAGGGGGCTCAGCTTCTCAGATGGCACCACCCTCTCACCAAGGGTTACCCAAACTGGTGGGGGGTTCCCAGCAGCCTCTTCTCCTCACCTTCCCAGCCCTCACCATCTGCCACAGCGGCGCCCACGTAGCGCGCAGCCCCTTTTGGCACTGAAGCCTCCAGGTGTCCAGAGCGAAGGCGAAGCCCAGCTGCAGCCACCTCCCTGGCCGAAGGATCCACTCTGCATCCCCTGGGGATCCGTCAGCCCCTGCAGGCCCCAGAGCCTCAAGCCTTTCTGGATCTGCTCTCCTCCCTCTCCGCCCGCTGAGCGCGAAGCCTGTGACCCATAGCAGAGCGCAGCGCGGAGTGGCGCCCGCTAGGCAGTTCTGGTGCAGCCAGAGCCCGCACCGCAGAGCGCCACCCCGCGAACACCCTGACCATGGATGGCATGGCTGCCAAGCGAACCGGCCCCCGTGGCCCACCGCGCAGCCGCCTACCAGGACTCTGGGCAGCAGCGCTGCTCCAGCTCGGTCTGCAGCGTTCCTCAGTGCCCCCGAATGGTGAGTAGCCAGGAGGCGCGGGGCCTTGAGTGGCGCCTGGGGTCCCGGTGGGGAAGGCGGGAAGGCGAAGCTCCCTGAGGCTGCTCCTTCAGAAGGAACGGGCAAGCAGAGCGTGGGAGGGAATGAAGCAAACAGCCCTCCTGCGACCCAGCATCCCACTCCGGACCCTTCAATTCTCCTCTTGCCTGTGCTCCGGCACTCTCCCTATGCCTCTGAACCCTCCCTTTAGTGCCAGGTGCAATGGAAGGGAGCCTGTGGTTAGCCCTTCGGTCCCTCCGCTAGCTTTCCCAAGATCTCCATGAAAATTCTTTAAAATGAAGTCACCTCTAGGGTGCCCTTGGACCTATTCTGCAGAGATTTAATTTTCCACCATCTCTCATTTCTCAACGCCTAATAAATACCTTGTCTTCAGAAGGCAAGGCCAGTGTTTTGACGACTCCTTCCAATATTTTGATTTGGTTCAGGTAGATCTGAAAGATGAGTGGGAATAAACTAGGCAAAGAGGGGCAGACAGCGTGCCCTGGGCAGAGGGAATAGCACTTGCAAAGGCCCTGTGAGTGGCAGGGAGAATGGGAAACGGTATCAGATAGAGTCGCTGGAGCCAAGAGCGCAAGTTGAGGATGTTGTGCCAGATGAGGCTGGAGAAAGAGGTATGGGCTAGTTTATTGCAGAATCTCAGAGAATCGACCTACTTTTGTTGTTCGAAGCTGCACTCAGCTTTTAATACTTTCCTGAAATTAGTGTGATCAGAGCCCTGCAGTCAAGTCCGTTCCAAAAACTAATTCAGATGTGTTTTGATTTTGAAACAAAACCCACTTGACTTGATGCAGGAGGATCTGAAAGAAGAAAACTTTAAGGCCAGCAGTTCTCACACCAATGAGAGGTTTCCAGTAAGTCCAAGCTTGGGACAAATCAGATTGATGAAGGAGAAAAACTCTCAGCTGATTTAGGGTACTTTGTAATGATATATTATAAAATGTCTTTCCTATTTAGCAGTGTTGGGAAAAACTAGAAGACAGGGCAAAAAGAATAGTGGTGTTTTGGGGAAAGGGGAAGACCAAGAGGAAAAAGAACTCCAGATACTATCTCAGAATTTTTAGTGCTCTTTGTCTTTAATATCACTTAAAGGGCTCCTTGCTCCTGATCAAGGATGAATGTCTTATTGCTGCTAAAGACCATTGTTAAGTCTTTATTTTTAAGTTGAGATATAATTCACATAACATAAAATTCACCATTTTGGAGTGTCCGGTTCTGTTGCTTTTACTCTATTCACTGTGGTGTGCAACCATCACCACTATCTGATTTCAGAACATCCTGGAAGAGAAAAAAAAACTAATACCAGTCAGTCCACTATTAATTTGTTATGGTAGTATTGTTTTTCTGCTTGATTGATACTGAGATATGAAAATTAAGCTAATTTTAAAGAAGGCAAGTAGAATAAATAGGAGCCCTATTAACTTTTGAATTGTGTGTACTGTTGCACCAATTTTCATTCCTTTTACAGATATATCCGTGCAGTCCAGGTTTTCAAGTTTCACCCCATTATAACTGCTTAAGCAGGATGGCAGATGGATAGGGATCAATATTTTGTGCGTATTTGACTTGATGTTGGTCATAGAAAATTATAGGCAGAAATATCGTTGGATAAAAAGAAAGTAACAACAGCAGCAGAACACACGTTTCCTTGTTTTGTCAGGAATGCTTCCTTTCCTCCCTTCTTCCTTTTCTAGTAGAGAATTATAGTTACACTTCCTTTTAGGAAACTCCATTTGCTGAGCTCAACTTTAACAATACATTTATCAGAATTTATAAGTATATTATGATTTATAAGTATGTTATGAAAGGTTTCTTTTCTTCAAGAAATGAACGCTTAAATACCACCACTTCCCAGACTGAGTGAGTTGTGTAGATTTAGGGGAAAAGGCTACAGTGATGGGAGGAGGAATAAGAAAGTTTCACCCACACTGATGCGTTACAGGTATTTGAAAACATAGAATTAGAGAGGAATTATACGGTTGCTATGAGTTAGAATCGACTCGAAAGCAACGGTTTTTTTTTTAAGTTCTTTAAAAAAGGCGATGAGAAAAAATTCAAATGAAAACATTTAGTTTAAAAAAATTGACTAATTAGATATGCATCTCATACTGCTGTACTTTTAAAATACTTTTGAAGCTGAAAAATCCTCACATTAACTGAACGCAAATGTACTGTCTGGATTATGATTATAGGAAAAGGTTCATTAACTTAACAGGTATTTATTAAGTAGCTCCCATATTCCACTCACTGCCCTTGCTGTTGAGGATAAAATGGCAAGGAGTCCCAGGTCCCTGCTATCAGTGAACTTCAAATCCAATGGGGAGAGAGCCCTCATGCAAAGAATCATGTGGATGAATGGACACCTGGATCGTGGGGTTGAAAAGGAAAGGGGGAGACTGCGGACACAATGAGGGGGTTGCAACCAATGTCGCAAAACAATTTGTGTGTAAATTTTTTAATAGGAGATTGATTTGTGCTGTAAACTTTCACCTGAAACACAATAAAATTAAAAAGCAAAAAAAGCTCTCGTTGTAAAAAAATAATAGTCCGGGAAAGATAATCATTTTAATGGGAAAAAAGTAGATTATAAAATAATGTGTATGACTAGCCCCCGATTTAAAAAATATAATACACGGTAGTGTGATATGCATTTGCACAGAAGATTGGAAGCAGGTTAGAGTATGAGCCTTAGTCACCTCAGGTGGTGGGATTTAGCATGGTTTTATTTTTTAAATTCTTCTGTTATGGGTAGTTTAAAACATGTCTTCAGTTATCAAAAGATCAAAAATAATCAAAAGAATACTTGTGTAGCCAGTTTTTTAAATAAAGAAAATCCATTGAGATGGCTTCCAGCTCAACAGTTTTCCACCTGTGTTATTTTTTTTTTTTTTTATTGGCCAGGTGACGGGCGTCAGAGTGACCAAGTTAGGATGCTCCAGACCAAAGGGAGAGGAGAGGAGGCCACGCCCAAGAGTCAGGGGCCGGGCAGCCCAAAGGGTACCGCCCCTACAGGTCCCGTGTTCTGTGACTGCCAGTGGCTGCCAGAGAACCCAAGTTAGGGACGGGCGAGGCGCCTGTCTGTCATCACCAGGACAACAGGCCTCTCTGAGGCTCTGTGACTACTGTGCCTGCGCTAGCGGCTCTTAAGCCTAGGTGAGCCTGGGGCCCTCGCCCGCAAGATGGCCCTGCTTTCTCCACCAGGGCCAGGTTCTGTACAGCCGACTTCAGGGTCGGGCGGGCAGCACTGGGGTGGCAGGGGGCAGGCCCACGGCCTGGGGAGCTGCGGGACAGGGCTGGGCCGGGCCGGGCTGGGCTGGGCGGGCCTGGGGAGGGCTCCCTGGGGCACCTGGAGTGTCCACCTTCCCCGGGGCGACCACGACGCTGGGTGTCTGTTTGGATGCTGCATCACAGCCGGCGCCTCCACCCAGTGGGCGCCTGGACAGCGTGATGCTGACCATTTGGCCCGGCGAGCCTGAGAAACCACCCAGGGAGGGTGTGGTCTAAGAAATAAATATATAAGACTGTATTTCAATATATGCATTCTTATTACACTCCGTACCAGTTTACGGGCTTCTAGTCTTGTTTCTATGCAATCACGTATGTAATATAATATGTAATATGCGTTTATCTCAAATTCATCATTTTGACAGGCTTTTTAGCATGTAGAAGCTCAAATTTGTAATTTTGGAGATTCCCCTTCTGTATTTGAAAACGGGGTCATTAAGCTGGAGGATTTTCCGTAGTGCACCATCCTTACTAAGGGATTTAATTAACCCATAGTTAAGACATTGTAAACATCTTAAGAAATTATTACCTCTGTTTAAGAAACTTGAGGGTGAGTGGGCATACCGGCTGACTCCTATTAAACTCGTTTTAAAGACCTGACTTGTAGACTCACCTGCCTTTTTGAATAGGTGCCAACTAAAATAGACAGGGTTCACGGAATTGCCAGCCAAAGGTATGGTGTCTCCAGAGGCCTCCAGGTGGTATAAACGAAGAGCGGAGCAGGTCACCCCGCTTGGGGCACCCCCCTGACGTGGACTATTTGAGGGTACCTGTGTGTGGGGGAGCAATGAGGGTGGGGAGTGGGGTGGGTAGGTAATAGAAATATGCCTGATTTTAAGAAACAGTTTTTTACAATCAGTGTTTTTTTTTGCAATAAGTCAGCGGACTCATACTCCTTATCTGCAGGGGTTAGCAGAAGTGCTGACAATTGAGAATGTGGAGTGTTCCCAAGTGCCACATGGCCTTTTGGAGAGAAAACTTGATGTTTGGAGCACTTACGGGCCCTGCCTTTTCTAAATTAAGGGTGGTGGGATGATGGTAAGAAAAAGTGGATGGTCTGTGAAAATTGACGCTGGAAAAGCAACTCCCAAGTGTGCAGTTTGTTGATTGCAGGAAAAAAAACCCTCAAATGACAGCAATGCTTTTATTTATCTATTTTTTTTGTGTGTATGCTTCTTTTTAATTCTGAGATTTTTTAAGGGACGGATTAATGGGGCCACTAAGAGTTTTCAGAGAATGAATTTTACAAAAATCTAAGTGTTTTAAATATTGCAGTGATTTACTTATATATGCCGTATATGAGAAAAGTCCTTACAGTTATAGCGAGGAGAAAGAAAGAATATCCAGGAATTAAATTTTCACAGTTGTCTAAATTCTCGTATTTCTCCTCTTCTCCATTTTTCTTTTTTTCTCCTTCATCCAACCCTTCCATTTTGACCCACCAAATCAAACTCCTTGCCACTGAGTTGATTCCAACTCATAGCAACCCTTAGGACAGAGTAGATCTACCCTGCAGGGTTTCCAAGGAGTGGTTAGTGGATTCTAACTGCTGACCTTTTGGTTAGCAGCTGAGTTCTTAGCCACTGAACCAGCAGGGCTCCTCTTGACCCACAATCCTCCCTAATTCACCATTGTGTTAGAAATAGGTTTTGCTATTCTGAAATAAGAACACTTTACTGTACTTTCATGCTAGTGGTTGCTTTTGGTGTGTCTTTAAGTACTAAACAGTTAACTCATGGAAGTATTTGAATTAATAAGATGATGCCTAGGCTCCAAGGGAGATGGAGTGGATGGTATAGGAGAAGGGCATGCAGAGGCTGCCTGTAAAGTCCCCAGAACTCTATTGGAGATCATAACATACGTCAGTAATCGCTTGAATCTAAATGTACAACTTCAGCAGTTGACGTAAATGACTTTGCACATGAATTTTGGAACTCAACTATATCTCAATGGAAATTTCTTCGGTTAAGCCATTTGTTTGTATTGCTTCTATAATAATGAAAGCTAATATTTATTGTGTACATTCTGTGTGTGAGACCTTTTTCTAAGTGTCTTGTGTGTTTTATTTAATCTGCACAACAACCTTATGAGTGAAATCTATTTTAGAGATGAGGAAACTGAGGCACAGAGATGGAAAGTAACTTGCCCAGATCAATCAGATGATAAAATTGAACTAGAATTCAAACCCAAGCAGTTTGTTTCAAAATTTGCTCATGTAATCACTGTACATGACAGTAGGGAGGCCTGATGGCTTAGTGGTTAAAGCACTTGGCTGCTAACTGAAAGGTCAGCAGTTCAAAACCACCAGCCTCTCTGCGTGAGACAGATGTGGCAGTCTGCTTCAGTAAAGATTTTCAGTCTTGGAAACCCGATAGGGCAGTTCTACTCTGTCCTGTAGGGTCACCATGACTTGGAATTGCCTCGACGGCAGTGGGTTTGGGTATATAATAGTAATGTACAGTGTATTATGTATGGTGGATTGACACAGTGGCTGCAACAATGAGTTCAAGCATAACAACGATTGTGAGAATGGCGCAGGACCGGGCAGTGTTTCGTTCTGTTGTGCATATAGAGTCGCTATGAGTTGGAACCAACTCGACGGCACCTAACAACAACCTAACAACATAGCTCTATATTAAAAAAAAAACCCACTGCTTATATATCTGTATCTATTTATCTATATCTACATATATATACACACACATATACATAATATAAATGTGCATATATGAGTGAGTGTATAAATAAGTGTATGAGTATATAAATATATACCCAGTGCCGTCGAAGTCGATTCTGACTCATAGCGACCCTATAGGACAGAGTAGAACTGCACCATAGAGTTTCCAAGGAGTGCCTGGCGGATTTGAACTGCCAACCCTTTGGCTAGCAGCCGTAGCACTTAACCACTATGCCACCAGGGTTTCCGTATAAATATATAAGCGTACATATATAAATATATGTATAAATGTATATAAAATATACACAAATATAAATATATATAGAAATACACATATCACAAATATCTATACAGAAATATATATATAAACATGTATATCTGTGTGAGTGCATCTGTGTCTGTGCGAGTGCATCTTCGTATGTGCGAGTGGATCTTCGTATGTGTGAGTGCATCTATATCTATATATATCGATGTATGCATATAAATATTAGGAAGTTAGTCTTCCTCCTTATTTGGTGTTTAACGTCTTTTTGTGCTCTGATGAATACTTGTATGTTATTGTTCCGGACACTGAACTAGATGTGCAGAACAGAGTAGGCACACCTAGCCCTCTCTTTCTGCCTTGTCCCTTCCCTCTTTCACAAAGATGAAATGAAAAGGAATTAATGAAGACGGGTTATTAGAATCAGGGCTCATACTCAGGGCTATAGTAGTATTGGGAGTTTCTCCTGTCACTTCAGCTCGTGTTCAGGAATTGTCACCTGCTTTTTGTGAATCACAAAGACCAGTGCTTTATATGAAGCTATTTAGATTTGGAGTATGAAGCAGTGATTTAAAAAAAAAAAAAAAAAAAAAAAACTTTTATTTTCAGAGAGTTTTCTAATAATTGTTTACATGTATTTTAGTTATACTAAAACTGTTACAAAAATGCATCAAAGAATTGTTTAAATTTTAATTCATATGGGTGAAAATGTACGTTAAACTATCACATGTCATCATCAAGTTTTTAGTAGTGTGTAATACTTTAAAGTCAGATTTATTTATTTTTAATGTTAAAGAACATCATACAATTTTCCGACATTAATTCATTGGGATTTTCATCCTATTTTGCTCTTTTATCTTTGTGTGCGGTTAGGACTTCTCATAGGTGTTGGGAAGAACAAGATGGGTGAAAACTTTACAGTAAGATATTTCATTCTTTTTGAAATTAAGATGATTTTCTTCCTCAAAGGTTTATAGACAGTTTTGGTCTTTTTGCATCACATGGTGTAATTACGAAGACTTGGATGATATCTGTGTTAAAAGAGCATTAAAAATAAATTTTTTCTGTATATTCATTTTCCCACTCTTGAAAATACTG
Source organism: Loxodonta africana (assembly GCF_030014295.1). Lineage (NCBI taxonomy): Eukaryota > Metazoa > Chordata > Mammalia > Proboscidea > Elephantidae > Loxodonta > Loxodonta africana. The sequence continues at coordinate 221,693 of NW_026975582.1, forward strand.
AAGTTCATTTTGTATGTACTGGGGTGGTGGTGGTAATATTTAATAATTGTAACAATAGGTCTCTCTCATAGAGCCCTCCTTCTGTGCCCGTTTCTGTACTTACCACTTCACATTTATTTAATCCTTCCAAAATTTTTATGTGATTGATATTATTATATCCTTTTAACTGACCCAGTTTAATGACACAAATTTTCCAGGATACCATAGTTGGTAAGTGACAGAGTCAGGATCTGAGCCCAAACAATCTGTTTTCAAAGTTAGATCTTTTATACCATGGCTTCTTTCTGAACTCAAGATTGTGCCCAGAGCCTGGATGAGTGGACAACTCCAAGATGAAGAGTCTCAATGTCTTATCAGCTGAGTCAGTGAGCTCTTCCTTATTTATGGCAAATTCTCTATTATGTTGTCTAGTGGCATGCTACAGGATTTACGTGGCCCTTTTTCAGCGCAGCCAACCAAAGCTAAGGTATGGATATGGATAAGCTATCGCAACTGCCTTCCCTGCCCTTGCACCATCACTTTGTGTCCTACCTGTGCCCGATGGACCATCTGCTTCAGGCACTGCCGCTTCCAGCATTGGGTGGAAAGCTGGAAAGGCTATGAAAGAGATGGAGCTGGAGCAAGGAAGTCTAGGGAAGCAGAAAGGGGAAGTCATTGGGAAAGTTTTTACGGAGTCAGAATCAAGGCTCTAAAGCAGGTTTTCCAGTTCTCAGTGCTGCCCAATAATTGCATCTTTCCATTGATTAGTCTGTTCTTTAGTATTCTATCCAACAAATGTTTATTGAGTGCTGCTGTGTACCAGGCACTGTTCTAGGCAGTGGGTATCCAGCAGTGAATGAAAAACGGCAAGACTCTGCCCTCATGGAACATACCTCCTATTGTCAGAAAGACAGATAATAAATAAACAGACAAATAAGATGGTGAAATGTGCTTTGGAGAAAAAACATGAAGCTGCATAAGAGGAAAGGTAATTCTAGGGGAGGGTGAGAAGGTAGATGGGGGAAGGAAGGATTGCTTTTAATGTAGGGTGGAAGGGAAGGTGTCTATGATAAGGTGACATTTGAGTCGAGCACAAGCCATGGGAATGGCTGAAGGAAGACCATTTCAGGAGAGGGCACAAGTACAAAGGTCCTGAGGCAAGGGCATGCCTGATGTGTTGGAGAAACAGTAAGGAAACCAGTGAGGCTGTAATGGAGCAAGGGGGCAATGCAGTAGGAGGTGATACCAAAGTAGTAATGGACGCCAGATCATGTAGGAATTGTCAGCCACTTAAAGGACTTTGACTTTTCCTTTGAGAGAAAAGGCAGGGTTTAAGTAGAAGAGTGACATAATATGACTTATGTTCCGACAAGCATTCCCTTCCCCCACACTTTACCTCTGCATGAACATTAACAAAACTTTACATCCAAAAGAATACAGTTCCTTTTACCTACACATCATGCTGGCTTTCAACAGAAAATTACAAGGCATACTATAAAGCAAAAAACAACCTGAAGGGAAAGGGCAGGTATCACAAGCAGACTCAGATAATGCCAGAGGTGTTAGAATGATCAGACTGGGGATTTCAAATAACTATGATTAATACGTTAAGGGCTCTCATGGAAAAAGTGGACAACATGCAAGAATAGATGAGTAGTCTAACCAAAAAAATTGTGAACAATAAGGAAATGTGAGAAATCAAAATTTGCAACAGAAATGAATAAGGCATTTGATGCCCCTACTAGTAGACTGGAAATAGCTGAGGGAAGAATCAGTGAGCTTGAAGATATTTCAGTAGCAACTTCTCAAACTGGAAGTCAAAGAGAAAAAAAGATTGGAGGAAAAAAAATGACTATCCAAGAACTGTGGGGCAATCACAAAACATGTAACATATGCATAACGGGAATACTAAGAAGAGAAGAGAGAAAGGAACAGAAGAAAGACTTGAAGCAGCAAGGACTGAGAGTTTTCCAAAATTGTTGACAGACACCAAACTACAAACACAGTAGACCCAGAAAACACTAAGCAAGATAAATTCAAAACCAAACCCCGTTGCTGTCGGACCGATTCCTACTCATAGCGACAAAGCAAGATATATACAAAAAAATCTGCACCCAGGCATATCATATTCAAATTGCAGAAAGTCAAACAAAAAGAGATAGTAACACCTCTTCCTTATTAATTGTTAGAACACATAGACAAATCAGTAAGGATATAAAAGATTTGAATAGCATTATCAACCAAATTAACCTAATTGCCATTTACAGAAATAATACACTTAACCATTGCAGAGTCTAATTCTTTGCAACTGTACATGCAGCATTCATCAAACTAGACCGTATAACCCAAATTCTAACTCATGGTGACCCCATGTGTTACAGTAGAACTGTTTCATAGGGTTTTCTTGGCTCTAATCTTTATGGAAGCAGATTGCCAGGCCTTTCTTCTGTGGTGCCACTGGGTAGGTTTGAACCACCAACCTTTAGGTTAATAGACAAAAGCAAACCACTTGTGCCACCTGAGGACTTTAGATACCCATTGCTATTGAGTCAGTTTTGACTCATAGCGACCCTAGTACTGGGTATAAGTGCCTCATAGGGTTTCCAAGGCTGTAGTCTTACGGAAGAAGGCTGCCACATCTTTCTCCTACAAAGTGGCTGGTGCATTTGAACCTCTAAGCCTTTGGTGAGCGGCCGAGTGCTTAACCATTGTACCACCAGGGGACCTTAAGTACCTTATACTGTTGAGTCGATTCTGATTCATAGTGACTCCATCAGACAGTAGAACTGCCCCATGAAGTTTCCATGGAGCCACTGGTGAATTCAAACTGCTGACCTTTTGGTTAGCAGCCACATCCCTTAACCACTATGCCACTGCCCTAGAACAGCTTTCAATACATTTAGGAGGATCGGCATCATAGAGTATGTTATCTGACCACAATGCTATGAAATTAGAAACCAATAATAATAAAATATCTATAAATTTTCCAAATAGTAGAAAATTAAACAGTGTACTTCTAAATAATTCTTGGTTCAAAGAAGAAATTACAAAGGAAATTAGAAAATACTCTTTTTAGTATAATAATAAGTTTCTAGTGAAGGCTTACATAGCAGTTTAGGTTCTCATTCAACAATTTCTGCACAGATTGTTCAGTGACATTGGGTACATTCTTCATGATTCGTGAACTTTCTCAATATTTCTGTTATGGTTGTTCCACTTTCATTAATCTAGTTGCCCTGCCTCCTTGCATTCTTACCTTGGTTTTAAAGTAATTGTTGACTATTTGGTCCCATAAAGATGATTTTTTATACGATCACAGTCGTCATGGGTGGTATTCTTTATTTTAGGAGCCTAAAAGATAACCTCAGGTCTAGTTTCAGTTCAAGGTTTAAAGAGTATCTCAGGACAGTAGTCCTCCAGTCTCAACCAGTCTGGTTTTTGTTTAGTTTTTTATGAATTTGAGGTTCTATTCCACATTTTTCTCCCATACTATCAGGGTCCATCTACTGTGGCCCTGATAAGAATGGTCGGAGGTGGTAGCTGGGCACCATCTAGTTTTTTTTTTTTTTTTTTTTGGTTTCAAGGTAGATGATGTCATGGCTCATGTAGACTATTTGTCCTAGAGACTAGTTTCTTCTTTGAGCCTTTGGTTTCTTTCTTTCTTTTATTCTGGAGGAGTAGAGACCAATAGTTGTATCCTAGATAGGCAATTGCAACCTTCCAATAATCTACTTCCCCTGACTCTTACATTCTCATCTTTGTTTTAAAGTAATTGTTTACCATTTACTCTCATATAGATGATTTTTTTTAAAGCGGCACGTTACTTATGAGAGGTATTCATTATTTTGTGAGCCAATCTGTTATTTAGCTACTGGGATTAGTTTCAGTTCAAAGTTTGAAGAGTATCTCAAAGCAGTGATTTCAGGGAGTCCTCAAGTGTGAACAAGTCCAGTAAGCCCCCCTCTTTTTCTGTATTTGATGATAAATATATATTTTTTATTTTGCTTTAAGTGAAAGTTTACAAATCAAGTCAGTCTCTCTCATAAAAACTTATATACACCTTGCTACCAAAACCAAACCCACTGCCGTTGAGTCGATTCCGTAGAGCTTCCAAGGAGCACCTAGGTGGATTCAACCCACTGACCTTTTGGTTAGCAGCTGTAGCGCTTAACCACTACTCCACCAGGGTTTCCTATACACCTTGCTAAAAAAAAACCTTACTACATACCCACAATTACTCTCCCCCCTAATGAGACAGTCTGCTCCCTCCTTCCACTCTCTTTTTCCATGTCCATTTCGCAAGCTTCTAAGCCCCTCTACCCTCCCATCTCCCCTCCAGTCAGGAGGTGCCAACATAGTCTCAAGTGTCCACCTGATCCAAGTAGCTCACTCCTCACCAGCATCCCTCTACTACCCATTGTCCAGTCCAATGCATGTCCGACGAGCTGGCTGCAGGAATGGTTCCTGTCCTGGGCCAACAGAAGGTCTGGGGACCATGACCACCAGGGTCCTTCTAGTCTCAGTCAGACCATAAAGTCTGGTCTTTTTATGAGAATTTGGGGTCTGCATCCCACTGTTCCCCTCTCCCTCAGGGGTCATCCACTGTGTTCCCTGTCAGGGCAGTCATGGGTTGTGCCCAGGCACCATCTAGATCTTCTGGTCTCAGGACAATGTAGTCTCTGGTTCATGTAGCCCTTTCTGTCTCTTGGGCTTGTAATTACCTTGTGTCCTTGGTGTTCTTCATTCTCCTTTGATCCAGGTGGGTTGAGACTCATTGATGTATCTTAGATGGCTGCTTGCTAGCATTTAAGATCCCAGACGCCACTCTTCAAAGTGAGATGCAGAATGTTTTCTTAATGGATTTTATTATGCCAATGGACTTAGATGTCCCCTGAAACCATGGTCCCCAAACCCCTGCCCCTGCTTCGCTAACCTTTGAAGCACTCAGTTTATTCAGAAAACTGCTTTTGGTTTAGTCCAGTTGTGCTGACCTCCGCTGTATTGACTGTTGTCCTTCCCTTCACCTAAAGTAGTTCTTATCTACTATTTAATTAGTAAATATCCCTCTCCTACCCTCCCTCCCTCCCCCCTCTCATAACCACAAAACAATGCATTCTTCTCAGTTTAAACTATTTCTCAAAATCTTATAATAGTGGTCTTATACAATATTTGTCCTTTTGCAACTGACTAATTTCACTCAGCATAATGCCTTCCAGGTTCCTCCATGTTATGAAATGTTTCACAGATTCATCACTGTTCTTTACCGATGTGTACTGTTCCATTGTGTGAATATACCATAATTTATTTATCCATTCATCCTTTGATGGGTACCTTGGTTGCTTCCATCAATAGTGCTCCAATAAACATGGGTGTGCATATACCTGTTAGTGTAAAGGCTCTTATTTCTCTAGGATATATTCCGAGGAGTGGGATCCCTGGGTCCTATGATAGTTCTATTTCTAGCTTTTTGAGGAAGCGCCAAATAGATTTCCAAAGTGGTTGTACCATTTCACATTCCCACCAGCAGTGTATAAGTGTTGAAATCTGTCCGCAGCCTCTCCAACATTTATTATTTTGTGTTTTTGGATTAATGCCAGCCTTGTTGGAGTGAGACGGAATCTTATTGTAGTTTTGATTTGCATTTCTCTAATGGCTAATGATCGAGAGCACTTCCTCATGTATCTGTTAGCTGCCTGAATGTCGTCTTTAGTGAAGTGTCTGTTCATATTGTTTTCCCATTTTTAATTGCGTTGTTTGTCTTTTTGTGGTTGAGTCTTAGCAGAATCATGTAGACTTTAGAGATCAGGTGCTGGTCGGAGATGTCATAGCTGAAAATTTTTTCCCAATCTCTAGGTGGTCTTTTTACTCTTTTGGTGAAGTCTTTAGATGAGCATAGGTGTTTGATTATTATTAGCTCCCAGTTATCTGGTTTCTCTTCAGTATTTTTAGTAATGTTTTGTATTCAGTTTATGCCATGTATTAGGGCTCCTAACGTTGTCTCTATTTTTTCTTCCATGATCTTTACCATTTTAGACTTTATGTTTAGGTCTTTGATCCATTTGGAGTTAGTTTTTGTGCATGATGTGAGGTACGGGTCCTGCTTCATTTCTTTGCACATTGATATCCAGTTATGCCAGCATCATTTGTTAAAAAGACTGTCTTTTCCCCAATTAACTGACACTGGGCCTTTGTCAAATATCAGCTGCTCATATGTGGATGGATTTATATCTGGATTCTCAATTCTGTTCCCTTGGTCTATGTGTCTGTTGTTGTACCAGTCTTTTTTATCTACTGTGGTAGTATAATAGGTTCTAAAATCAGGAAGAGTGAGGCCTCTCACTTTGTTCTTCTTTTCCAGCAATGCTTTACTTATCCAGGGTTTCTTTCCCTTCCATATGAAGTTGGTGATTTGTTTCTCCATCTCATTCAAAAAATGCCGCTGGAATTTGGATCAGAATCGCATTGCATATATAGATGGGTTTTAGTAGAATAGACATTTTTACAATGTTAAGTCTTCCTATCCATGAACAAGGTATGTTTTTCCACTTAGGTATGTCCCTTTTGGTTTCTTGTAGTAGTACCTCATAGTTTTCTTTGTATAGGTCTTTTACGTTTCTGGTTAGATTTATTCCTAAGTATTTTATCTTCTTTGGAACTACTGTGAATGGAATTGATTTGATGATTTCCTCTTCAATCTTCTTTCCGTTGGTGTAGAGGAATCCAAATAATTTTTTTATGTTTATCTTGTAACCTGATACTTTGCAGAACTATTAGTTTCAGTAGTTTTCTTGAGGATTCTTTAGGGTTTTCTGTGTATAAGATCATGTCATCTGCAAACAGAGATATTTTTACTTCTTCCTTATCAATCTGGATGCCCTTCATTTCTTTATCCAGCCTAATTGCTCTGGCTAGGACCTCCAGCACAGTGTTGAATAAGAGTGGTGATAAGGGGCATCCTTGTCTGGTTCCCGTTCTTAAGGGGGATGTTTTTAGAATGTCTCCATTAAGAATGATGTTAGCTGTTGGTTTTGTGTAAATGCCCTTTATTATGTTGAGGAGTTTTCCTTCTATTTCTATTTTGTTGAAAGTTTGTATCAAGAATGGGTGCTGGACTTTGTCAAATGCCTTTTCTGCATCAATTCATAAAATCAAGTGGTTCTTGTATTTTGTTTTATTTATATGGTGGATTACACTAATTGTTTTTCTAATATTGAACCATCCTTATTTACCTGGTATAAATCCCACTTGGTTGAGGTGGATTATTTTTTAGACATGTTGTTGAATTCTATTGGCTAGAATTTTGTTGAGGATTTTGCATCTATGTTCATGAAGGATATAGGTCTGTACTTTTCTTTTTTGTGTTGTCTTTAGCTGGTTTTGGTATCAGGGATATGATGGCTTCATAGAATAAGTTAGGGAGTATTCCATCCTTTTCTATGCTTTGAAATACGTTTAGTAGTAGTGGAGTTAAGTCTTCTCTGAAAGTTTGGTAGAACTCTGCAGTGAAGCCATCTCTTTTTTGTTATGCATCTATTTACTTGTTCTACTTCTGTTTGTGTTAGTTTAGGTAGGTAGTGTGTTTCTAGGAATTCATCCATTTCTTCTAGGTTTTCAAATTTGTTAGAGTACAGTTTTTCATAGTAATCTGATAGGATTCTTTTAATTTCAGTTGTGTCTGTTGTGATATGGCCCACCTCATTTCCTTTTTGGGTTATTTATTTCCTTTCCTGTATTTCTTTAGTCAGCCTGGCCAATGGTTTATCAATTTTGTTGATTTTTTCAAAGAAGCAGCTTTTGGGCTTGTTAACTCTTTCAATTGTTTTTCAATTATGCTCTAATTTTTATTATTTGTTTTCTTCTGGTCCCTGAAGGTTTCTTTTGTTGCTCTCTTTCTAATTGTTCAAGTTGTAGGGACAGTTCTTTGATTTGGCTCTTTCTTCTCTTTATATGTGTGCATTAATTGATATAAATTGACCTCTGAGCACTGCTTTAGCTGTGTCCAAAAGGTTTTGATAGGAAGTGTTTTAAGTCGCATTGCATCCTATGAATTTCTTTAGTCCCTCCTTATGTATTGTATGTATTGTATAACCCAGTCTTTTTTGAGCAGGGTATTGTTCAGTTTCCAAGTATTTGATTTGTTTTCCCTAGTTTTTCTGTTATTGATTTCTACTTTTATGGCCTTATGGTCTGAGAAGATGCTTTGTAATATTTCAATGTTCTGGATTCTGTACAGGTTTGCTTTATGACCTAATATGTGGTCTATTCTAGAGAATGTTCCACGTTCACTAGAAAAAAAAATATACTTTGCAGCTGTTGGGTGGAGTGTTCTGTATAAGCCTATGAGATCAAGTTAGCTGGTTGTGGCAATTAGATCTTCGGTGTTTTTGTTCAGCTTCTTACTGGATGTCCTGTCCTTCACTGAATGTGGTGTTTTGAAGTCTCCTACTATAATTGTGGAGTTGTCTAATCTCACTTGTCAATTCTGTTAGAGTTTGTTTTATATATCTTGCAGCCTTGTCATTGGGTGCATAAATATTTAATATGGTTATATCTTCCTGGCAAGTTGTCCCTTTAATCATTATGTAGTGTCCTTTTTTATCGTTTGTGGTGGATTTAACTTTAAAGTCTATTTGATCAGGAATTGATATTGCCACTCCTGCTCTTTTTTGATTGTTGTTTGCTTGATATATTTTTTCCATCCTTTGAGTTTTAGTTTATTTGTGTCTCTAAGTCTAAGGCATGTCTCTCGTAGGCAGCATATAGACGCATCATGTTTTTTTATCCAGTCTGTGGCACTCTGTCTCTTTATTGGTGCACTTAAGCCATTTACATTCAGCGTAATTATAGATAAGTGTGAGTTTAGTGCTGTCATTTTGATGCCTTTTTCTGTGTGTTGTTGACAATTTCATTTTTCCCTTTCCTTTTTTTGTGCTGAGAAGTTTTTCTTTGTAAATTGTGTGTTCCTCATTTTCATAGCAGTTGAATTTGTTTTTGCTGAGTCGTTATGTTTATCTTGGTTTTTTTTTTTTGAAGTATGGAATTGTTAGACCTTTTTGTGGTTACCTTAATATTTATCCCTATGTCTCTAAGTAAAAACCTAACTTGTATCATCCTATATTGCCTTGGTTTCCTCTCCGTATGGAAGATCTATGCCTCCTGTATTTAGTCCCTCTTTTTTGATTATTGTCATCTTTTACATAAAGACATCAATGATTCCCTGTTTTGATCATTTTCTTTTAATTAATCTTATTTTGTTTTTGTGATTTCCCTATCTGAGTTGATATCAGGATGTTCTGTTTTGTGACCTTGTGTTGTGTTGGTATCTGGTATTATTGATTTTCTGACCAAATAATTTTCTTTAGTAATTCTTATAGCTTTGGTTTGGTTTTTGCAACTTCTCTAAGCTTGTGTTTATCTGTAAATGTCTTAATTTCACCTTTCTATTTGAGAGAGAGTTTTGCTGGGTATATGATTCTTGGCTGGCAGTTTTTCTCCTTCAGAGCTCTCTATATGTCATCCCATTGCCTTCTTGCCTGCATGGTTTCTGCCGAGTAGTCTGAACTTATTCTTATTGATTCCCCTTTGTAGGTGACTTTTTGTTTATCCCTGGCTACTTTTAAAATTTTCTCTTTCTCTTTGGTTTTGGCACATTTGATAATATATTTTGGTGATTTTCTTTTGAGATCTGTCTTGTATGGAGTTTGATGAACATTTGGATATATATCCTTTCATCTTTCACAATGCCAGGGAAGTTTTCTGCCAACAGATCTTCAACTATTCTCTCTGTATTTTCTGTTATTCCTCCCTTTTCTGGAACTCCAGTCACATGCAAGTTATTCTTCTTGATAGAGTCCCACATGATTCTTAGGGGTTCTTCATTTTTTTAAATCCTTTTATCTGATTTTTCTTCAATTACATTGGTGTCAATTGACTTATCCTCCAACTCTCCCACTCTCCATTCTAATTCCTCGATTCTTCTCCTCTGACTTCCTATTGAGTTGTCCAATTCTGTAATTTTATTGTTAATCTTTGGGATTTCTGAATGCTGTCTCTCTGTGTATTCTTACAGCTTATTAATTTTTCACTATGTTCTTGAATAATCTTCAATTTCTTCAACTGCTATATCTGTGTGTTTCTTGACTTTTTCTGTAGATTGCCTTATTTCATTTCTGAGGTCATCCCTGATGTCTTGAAGCATTCTGTACATTCATTTCTTATATTCTATATCTGGCAACTCCAGGAATGTATCTTCATTTGGGAAAGATTTTGGTTCTTTGATTTGGGGGTTTGTAGAAGCAATCATGGTCTGCTTCTTTATGTGATTTGATATCGACTGCTGTCTCCAAGCCATCTATGAGTTATTGTAATGATTTATTTTATATTTGCTTGCTGAGTCTTATCTTCTTGTTTTCTTTTGTTTTGTTTCAATACACCCAGATGGACTACTAGAATGAGCTAACTTAATTGTTGGAGCTTTTGAATTGCTTATTCCTGTTACCAGCTGGTTTGAGCTGTTACCCAGTATATGAGCTGATGTGTCCATTCACTATGCTTGAATAGAATCAGCTCAGGTGTTCTGATAGTGGGTCAGCTAGTGTGTGGTGTAGGCTCTCTGCTACTAAGTTAGAGGAGTAGTGGTGATGGTTGTATGTACTGGTTTCTTGTAACGGCAGGGGGTCACACTCTGAGGAGGGCAGGGTGCTAACAGCCTTCCCCCAAGTGCCAGTGAGGAAAGAGCATCTATGTTCTCTAGAGTGGTCTGGTGGGTGGGCTCTGCAGCTGTACCTTAGGCACCCAATGCTTGTACCTCTAAAAATTGGTAGGCATTGCTATCCTCTGACCTCTTTAGCAGGTGGTTAGGTGGTGTGGATGGAGCCTCAGCCCTCAGTTCCATGCTACAGATCAGTGAGGTCTCTGTTTAATAGGTAGAGTGGTCCAAAACTTGCCTTCCCACTGCTCAGCTACAACAATTACAGCTGATCTCTAAAAGAATTGCCTTTGCATTAAAATAGTCACCTGGTTCCAGGTAGGGGTGAAAGCCAAAGACTGTGGATCTCTTATGCCTGAATGGCACTTGTTCTGTAATGCTATTCCAGTTTAGAGAAATCAGGAAAGGATTTTTCATCTGATTGTTAGTTTCTGCTTTTCCAGGCCAGGAGAATGGGTTAGAAAAGAAAAAAAAAACCTGCAAAGCACTTCAATCTCTGGCCCAGGGAATTCCAATGTTAATGAAGCCGGCTGGGGCAGGGAGGGGAGGGATCAGATAGATCGGAGGTAGTAAATTAGATAAACTCACTTCTCTTGTTTGGTGAGGACTGTTTTATCTGAGATTCCGGAGGAGTGTGTAGCCCGTGTGCATGGGCTAGGTCCCTGTGGAGATTGCCCAGGGGGTTAGCACTGCATCCCTGTTTGCCTTGTCTCAGGAAGCCGCGATCATCTCCATAGCTCTGCTTCCAAGACTCCGCAAGGGTTAAGGTCTGGGACGTGGCTTGCCTGGCTCTGGAACTGGTCGCTTCTTCAGCGAGCGGTTTCTCATTCCCCTGAGGCCTCGGGGCTGGGGAGCAGCTCACCTGACTCCGGGACTGCACCCTTCTTCAGTACGCGGATTCTCACTTCCCTATTACTCAGGTCAATTCCCTAGTTCTCAGTTTGATGGTCAGCGTTCCTAGATTGCCATGTATGTAATTGCTTTACTTGTTTTTCTGAATCTTTGTTGCAAGAGGGGTCATCTGGAGCTTCCGTGTAGTCAGCCATCTTGGTCCCCCCCCCCCCAGTTTTTTTAAATGAGTTGAAATTCTGTGCCACATTTATCTTCCATGCTATCAGAATCCATCTATTGTGGCCCTGATCACAAGGGATGGTAGTGGTATCTGGCACCATCTAGTTCTTCTGGCCTCAGGGTAGCTTAGCTCGAGGTTTGTTTAGACTTTGTCTTGTAGGCAAGTTTCTCCTTTGAGTCTTTGGTTTTCTACATTGCCTTTTGCTGCAGATGAGTAGAGAACAACAGTTGTATCATGGAAGGCCACTCACAAGCTTTTAAAACCACAAACACTACTCAGCAAATGAGGATATAAAACATAACTGTATGAACTATATCATGCCAAGATGTTCTCTGAGACTCTGGTCCTAATAACTTAAAATCCAGAAAGCCAATCCTGCAGGTTTCATCTCAGCGTCCTCTTCCTCTGATAGGGTGATCTGACCTTCTTTATTTTCCCCCATGTCGTGTGCAACATCAAACACACCAGAGGGTGTCATGTGACCATGATGGACCCCAGTTGACTGCACATAGGCCTCCTACCTCACTTGTACCCACTCAAGGACTTCTGCACCTTATGGCGACTCTCTTTCCTTTTGGTGGATTCTACTGCGTAAAAGTGTACTGACACCTCTTTCTGGAATGATCAAGTAACTTCTTCTCTGTACTACAAATGGATCCCTTGTAGCCTGGCCAGTCTACTTTATATGTTAAGTGTAGCATTATTCCCAACATGATGACCGTACTTTGTAGTAATTATGTACTCTTTTTTTGGCAGAATGGTGGTTGGCCTTCTTTTATATTGTAAAATACCACATATTTTACAATATAAAATGTGGAGATCCAGTTGTCCCAGCATCATTTTTTGAAGCGACTATTCTTTGCCCATGGAATGGGCTTGCATCATTGTTGAAACAAATTTTATATTAAATACAATATTTAATAATTCATGCTAGGTTTCATGGGTTTCTTTTCCTTTGGTTTTGAATATTCTTTTTCTTGTTGCTTTGTTTTCAGCAATGACTCCCTATGCTTTGTGCCTTCAGTTCTCCTAGCCATTAATCTGCTCTCTATCTTTGCGTGTTGTAGATTTTCATGTAAGTAGGATCACGCAATAATTGTTCTTGGGATTTCAGTTACTTCATGCATAACAATGTTTTCAAGGTTCATCCATTTATTGCAAGTAACAGAACTCCACTGCTCTTGTGGCTGCATAATATTGCATGTATGTATTTGTCAAGTTTTGCTTATCCAATCATCTTTTGATGGACACTTGGGTTGTTTCCACCTTTTTCATTCAGTGAATAATGCTACAATGAACGTGAGTGTCCAAGTACCTGTTTTCTTACTTTCAGTTCATTTGTGTACATGCCTAGGAGTGGAATTACAAGGCATATGGTAATTCTATGTTAAATTATTTGAGGAGCCACCAAAGCGTATTTTACAGTGGCTGCAGCACATCATATCCCCAGTCGCAATGCACTCCCCGTTTGTCCACATCCTCACCAAATTTTTTTTTTTTTCCTTGTTTGTTCGTTTTTATTCTGGCAACATCCATCGATGTGATAAGGAATGATACCTCTCTGTCATTTTGATTTGCATTTCCCCACTGACTGATAATGTTGAACATCTTTTCATGTGCTTACTGGCGATTTGTATATTTTCTTTGGAATAATGCCTTAAAGTCTTTTGTCCATTTTTTAAGATGGGTTATTGGTGTTTTTGTATTTAGCTCTAGGCAGTCTATATATCAGGATATGAAACCCTTAAGCAGAGTAGAGATTCCGAGTACATTCTCACAATCAGTAGTTGTCTTCACTTTCCACTTTCTCGATAATGTTCATTGATTCACAAAAGATTTAAATATTCACCAAGAGAAATTTATCTATTGTTTCCTGTGTCATATCTACGAAGATGTGGGAAAAAATCCTAAAATATAACCCTGGGTTATACTTCTAAGGGTTTTATGGTTTTAGCTCTCATATTCAGGTCATCGATCCTTTTAGAGTTAATTTTTGTATTTGATGTAGAGTATGTGTCCAACTTCATACTTTTCCATGTGGAGATCCAGTTGTCCCAGCATCATTTGTTGAAGGGACTATTCTTTTCCCATGAAATGGGCTTGCATCATTGTTGAAACAAATTCGGCAAAGATGTATGAATTCATTTCTGGGCACCCTATTCCTTTAGTCTCTATGTCTATCCTAATGCCAGTACAAAACTGTTTTGTTTACTGTGTGTTTGTAGTGATACTTTAAATCTTGAAGTGTGAGCCCCATACTTTCTTCTTCTTTTCTAAAATTGTTTTGTATATTCAGAGCCCTGTGTGTTTGCAATATTTATGTTATACAGACTTGGTAGATATTCTTGAGTTCTTGCGTGTTTTTTTTTCTCTGTTTTACTGAATTTGTAAGTGGTAAGACATGAATTCTGGGAATTAGGAGAGAGTAATAGGAGATTCTCAGCATCTTGACCCAGGACTGAAAATTCCACATCAGGTTTGCATGAAGGAGATTGCCAGAAGGGCTGGTGATGAACAGAGCTGGGAGATCTGGGGCTCATTTTTGTGAGATCTATGTCATGGGTTGGAGAGAGAATGTACCCTGAAGAATCAAGTCCTCCTATGATGGAGAAAAGTGAAGCATGCTTGGCTGTGCCCTGGCTGCCATCAAGGGCACAAGGAGGGTCAAGGTAGCAGAGTCCATAGCATCACAGTTTTGGGAGATGGGCAGGGCCAGCATGTTCTCTGAATGAAGCTACTTTCCCACATCACAGTGTTCATCAATAGTGTGGAAGTGTCTTTTTATAATAAGAACTCCCCACACAGCCATTTAATGAGACCATGGGTAAAGAGGTCTCATCACAGAGACAGATGTCAATCCTCTTCCTGTTCAAAAATATAAGAAGTCCTCAGGGGCTTCTCACCAGCTGTACCTTGTGGCCTCCGAATGGTGACTGCCAAAATCAGCAGAGCCTAAAGCTATTCCTCACTAAGTACCTGAAAGACAACAGTGAGGTGATGCAGAATCCATGCTCTAAATGTTGGTTGGATGATGGTTACACGATGGTATTTAAATTATAAATTGAAATGGACAAGTTCCATTGCATGCAAATTACACTTTAGAGGAGATTAATTGTAACAGAAAGAATTCTTTTTTTTTTTTTTTTAACTGCGTCAATGCCTTATTTGTAACAGTAAAAGACTATACAATTTGAAACCATGGGAAGTCCCCGGCACAAAGGAATAAGGATCCGGCTAGTGATCGAAAGGTTGGTAGTTTGAGCCTACACAGAGGCTTCCTGAAACAAATGCCTGGTGATCTCCTTAAGAAACTCAATCACTAAATACGCCATGGAACACTGTTGTGAAATGCTTGGGATCACCATGAGTCAGAATTAACCCAACAACACCGGCTTTTTTTTTCTTTTGGAACCAACCTGGGTTCCTCTTACTGACTCGTGACCTTGGATGAGTTGTTCCCCATATGTACAACGGGAATGGTCTCTAAATCGTGAGATAATTTTGACATTTAACTGTATCTTTAACAATCACTGAGAAAAATCTCGCATGAAATATTCAGCAAATGATAGCAGATACAAATATTATTGTTGTTTTGTGTTAATGTCCTAGTCCAAGTGAAGACAAGGACACTCTTTCTGCCTTTAGAAAAGCACAGTCAACACGGAATAGCAACACTGGAACAGTGACATGCAGTGCAGGGTGAGAGCATGATAAAGTCGTAATGGTTAGTGGGTCCTGGTCCCAGGGTGTTTGGTGTGGGGGTGCAAGAGTGGGCAGGGGAAAGGGCAGTGCAGTGAAAGGAGACATGGAGGCACCAGGATTCATGGTCATATTCGGTTCCAGCACTGGAGTTGCTGTTGTGACAAAGGAAAAGTGCAAATGGAGGTGGAGGAAAGGCAACCAGGTGTTAGGTCATCCGAATTCCCTGCCTGGTCACTGGGAATCAGCACAATGAATCTCAAGTGATGAGTGGCAGTATGGAACGAGGAAATGGTAAATATTGGAAAAGTCCCTGCAGTGAATTTTATGTTCCTTCCCTCCAGTTGAGAAGTTTCCCAGTAGAGAACTTGTGAGCAGTTCAACCAGACCCCCAGGCCTCTGAGTACCCAGAAGTAAGAGACCCAAGGTGTCACTGACTCTCAGAGCCTGTCTCAGGAATTCCTGACAGACACCCTGCCATCCTCATATGCTCTTTCCAACACATGGAACAGGGTTGACATCCACTCTGTCTGAAATGCCCCCAGCAAGCTCAATAGCAGGGAACGGACCTTCTAAAGTGAAAGACATCTTCCAGACTTTCTTGAAGGACTGAGCCTTCAAAAGAGTGGTTTCCCCATCTGCTACCTAGTGTTTCTTTTCATGATGCACGGTATAAAACCCCTTTCCTTTTTTGCCAACATCCTGTTTCATTTTTCCCATCTGCCTCTTCATTCTCCCCTGGTGGGATGTCCTTGGTGGTATCAAGAGTTTACTCCTTACTTCTGCTCAGAGAGCTTGTCCCCAAGGGAGGTGTCAAATTTGAATTTCCAAAGGTTGAGAGGGTGGAAGGGGTCTGATAACACAACACACCACCTCCCCACCAACTTACCTCCTACTGAAGTCATCTCCACAGGCTTGGTCACTGACCACAGCTGTCTGGCAAGCTTCAGCATGTGAAGTCGCCACGTCCTGGACTCAGTATGATCTGGCTCCAACAGATGTTCAGAGATCCAAGGAAAGGAGGGAGAAGTTTCAATCTAGACAGGAGTAGAATGTAGAACTCAAGACATTCTACGGTGGGGGAGGGGCGGAGGGCATGTTGGGATGAGGAGACATTCCTGAAGGGGACCTGACAGGCAAAATGCTACAAAAAAAAAAAAAAAAAAAAAAACACTACTGTCTGTTTCCTTCAAATTACATTGCCAACACAAGTGGTATGAACCTCTTAGGGCCATTTGTGGGTTCTTTCTCTTATCGACAGCACAAAGGCTGTACTCTAGACTTCTTATCAACGTATCTACTTTTGTGCCCCTAAACTCACCCTGCTCCTTAGCTCAAGGTGGTAAGTTCTTGCATTATTACAAGGGCACCAATACTTCATGAACAAAATTTGGGAAACGTTGTCTAATGAAGGCTGGGGTACATATGACAACAAGGAAACTCAGGGTTTGAAATTAGGATTGTCTCAGAAGTTCCATTGTGTTTCGAGTGTGTATGCACACAGTGCGTGTATTGATTTAGGAAATAATATTGGAGTCATTATTCCCTCTCCTTGAGTACAGAAAAGGTGACCCAGCTGAAGCTGGGCTCACAAGGGCTTGCAAGGACTCGCAAGGACACATCAACTGTGCCCCGAGGCATGAAGACAATAGCTAAGATAATCTTGGAAAATATCTTTTAGGGAGCCTTTTGGAAAAGCCAGAACAGAAGAGACTTTCCACTCTTATCTTTTTCTATTAACATTTAGTGGATAGAAATTTGTTGGACCATTGAAGACCTGCCTAACTGTCAATACTGAAACCTGTACCAATGATTGTTGAGAGGGACAGTTCGCAATGTAGGATCACAATTTCTAGCCAACCTGTGAACAGGTGAAGC
Organism: Loxodonta africana; assembly: GCF_030014295.1. NCBI lineage: Eukaryota > Metazoa > Chordata > Mammalia > Proboscidea > Elephantidae > Loxodonta > Loxodonta africana. Next base: position 239,029 of record NW_026975582.1, read on the forward strand.
TTTCAATGGTTTTGACCATGTGGTAGTGTTAATATATACAGATGACTTCGTAATGTTCTTTGGACTCAGATAGGCATGGCTATGGCAGCATGCTTGTCCATTTTCCCATTCTTGCTTATTCTGTAATATTTCCTTGGACTTGGGCAGACATGGCTCTGCCAGCATGCTTGGCTGCTTTTCAACTTTTGCCTCTTTGAATGTATGCCGAAAAAAACTTTCTTTTTGCTCTCACTAAACTTTGTGATGTTTTCACCTACAACAGTATGCATCATTGTTTAGGAAGCAGTCCTTGTGTCCCAAAATTCCTGTCCACTACTGAAAGCTCTGGGAGCTCCAGCATGACCAACCTTACTCATGATCCTCTTTCCGGATAAGCTCCATGGCCTCAAAGGAAGGCCAGCAGCCTCTAGTTCCATGACCAAAAGTAGGTTCTTGTTGCTTCTCAGGTTATTTTATTTTATATTTGTGTTTAAGTTTGTATTTCTGACAATGAATGTAATTCAATAATTGTACATAATTATTTCAAAAGTCAGACAGTTCCAGATAGCTTCTTCAGTGACAGCTCTTCTCCCGGCACCTTTGTCTTGGCAACCAAATGTTGTTTTCACATTACCTAGTGTGTAGGCATTAAGGAAATAACACGGGCTGCCATGTATTCCTAATCACAACACAGAAGAAAAAGTAAACTGAAGTACATATATTGAGGACATTTTCCTTAGGAGATCTCTTACATTCATTCCTAGAAGATTTGTAGAGCCAGCGGACACTGAGAGAATGATATAGTGCATGTAAAAATGCAAATACAATGTAGTGGGAAGTGCCAAAGGCAGGTGATGTGAAAATCAAACATTTCTTATTGCAAGGCAGCCTGGGATGTTTGAATGAACAGCAGGGCTGCCTGAGGCAAAACTGACCCTTGGGTGACGGATTTCTTCCTTTTTAGAGGCAGCACAGCTGTCTGCCCTGTCTGGTAGGAAGGCTGGGAGGTTAAGTCTGGAATCAGGGGTCTTACAAAGAGCAAGCTTGAGAGGGTTCACATGTCAATCGAGTTTATTTCTCATTTTAGGAACGGCCTCTTAAGCAGCAATCTTTGGATTTGGACTAAGCGTGCATTTCTTAAATGGGAGTGTATTTGCTTAGGTCTTATATATCAAAAAGTATAACGAATCCTGGAGCTTTATTTGATTCCATAAATATTTTAAATTTTCTTTTTATTGTGGTCAATATATATGTAACAACACACGTGTGATTCCCACCTTCTTCACATGCACAATTCAGTGACACTGTGTTCATCATGTTGTGCAAGCACCACCGCCGTCTGTTCTAAGCGTGTTACTTTTAAAAAAATAATATTTTACTGTGTTTTAGGTTCCCATTCAACAATTTCTCCACAATTTGTTCGGTGACATTGGTTACATTCTTCGCAATTCTTGAACATTGTCCTTATTTACATTCTGGTTTTTCTGTTTCCTATAATCTCGTTTCCCTGACTCTGACATTCTCATCTTTGTTTAAATTGTTGACCGTCTGGTCCCATATAGGTGATTTTTAAGGAGCACAGTGTTTACAGGTGATGTTCATTATTTGGGGAGCCAGTCTGTTATTCAGGTACAAGGTGACCTCAGGGGTTTGATTCAGTTCAAAAATTGAAGAGTATTTCAGGGCAGTGATTTTGGGGAGTCCTCAAATCTGAACCAGTCCAGTAAACTTTTTTTTTTTTTTAATGAATTTGAGATTTTGTTTTACATTTTTCTCCCATTCTGTCATAATCCATCTGTTGTGGCCCTAATCACAAGGAATGGTAGTGATAGCTGGGCACTAGCTAGTTTTTCTGGTCTCAGGGCAGATGAGGCCGTGGTTTCTGTAGACTATTTGTCTTGTAGACAAGTTTCTTTAAGTCTTTGGCTTCCTACATTCTGTTTTGCTGCAGACAAGTAGTAGAGACCAATAGTTGTAACTTAGAAGGCCGCTATCAAGCTTTTGAAATCCCAGACACTATTCAGCAAACTAAGAGGTAAAATATAACTTTATGAACTATATCATGCCAGTGGATGAAGATGTTCCGCGAGACCCTGGTCCTAACACTTCAAATCCAGAAAAACAATTCCATGAGGTGTTTGATTATATCTAAGAAATATTTATTACTATTTCCTCTATGTGATTTATTATATATTAATATGCGTGCATGTTTACACCTATATACACACTTATGTATACTTATATATACTTATACACATATATGCCTATGTGCATATATATATACTCACATATATATTTTTTGGTTGTTTTTGCTCATCTTTCAAAATTGTGTGTTACATGCTATCACCAACAAGTTCTTTTTCCTTGTGTACATTTTACTGACATGGTTTGCCTTCATCAAGCTGTATACATTTCACTCTCATTTGGTGTTACTTTTTCCATCACCAGAAATAACAAGTGTTTACTATCTAGTGAGTGAATTTTCATTTCCCCCCACCCCATCTCTGGTAACACTAATGAACATTATTTTCTATATATTTTTATTTGTTCATGTCATTTCAAAAAAGTAATAACATACAATATTTGTTTTTTGTGACTGACTTATTTCACTCAAGGTAATGTCCTCCAGGTTCCTTCATGTTCCAAGGTGTTTCGGGAACTCCTGGATTACTGAGTAGTATTTCCTTGTACGAATGTATGACAGTTTACTTATCCATTAATCGATTGATGGGCACTTAGGTTCTTCCATCGTTTTGCTACTGTGAATAGTGCTGCGATGAAAAAGGTATCCTTATGTCTGTTTGTGTCACTTCTACCAGATTCCTAGGGCATATACCTGCAGTGGAATTGCTGGGTCATATAGCAGCTCCACTTCCAGTTTTTTGAGGAACCAGTAGGCTGTTTTGCAAAATGGCTGTATCATTTTGCATTTTCACCAGCAATGGACAAGGGGTTCAGATTTCCCCATGACACCTCCAACACTTGTTATTTTCCATTTTTTTTAGTGTTTTTTTTTTTTTATCTTAGTCATCCTAGTGGGAGTGAAATGGTATCTCATTGTGGTTTTGATTTGCATTTCCCTGATGGCTAATGAAGTTGAGCACCTTCTCACGTGTCTGTTGGCCATTTGAATATTCCCTTTGGTGAAATGTCTTTTCATGTTCTTCAGCCAGTTTTTATATGGTTATTTGTCTTTTTGTTATTAAGTTGTAGAAGTTTGCTATATATTTTAGATATTAGACTCCAGTCACTTATATCCTTCCCAAATAATTTTTCCCAGCCTGTAGGCTGTCTCTTCTCTATTTTTATTGTCTTTTGATGAGCATAAGTATTTAACTTTTTATGAGGTCCCACTTACATATTATCTGATGCTTGTGCATTCATTATTGTGTTTGCTAATCTATCATTGAAAATTAGTTTGGTCCAAAAAGGTTTACTCCTATATTTTCTTCCAAGAACTGTATGGTTTTAGGCTTAAATTGAGGTCTTTGATCCATATTGATTTAATTTTTGTGTATGGTGTGAGGTATGGTTCTTGTTTTATTTATCTGCTTGGGGAAATCCAGTTTAGCCAGCACCATTTGTTGAAGAGACTACTCTTTTTCCTTTAAATGGATTTGGCTCACTTGCTGCAAATCAGTTGACCATAGAGGTTTGGATTTATTTCTGGGTTTTCAATTCTGTTGCCTTGGTCTGTGTGTCTGTCATTTAACCAGTACCAGGCTGCTTTGATCTACTGTAGTTTTGTAATATGTTTGGAAGTCAGGAAATGTGAGGTCTGCTACTTCATTCTTTTTCAAAATTGCTTTCGCCATCCGGGGTCTCTTGTCTTTAAATAGAAAAATGAGGATTTTTTTTTTCCATTTCTGTAACGAATGGTGTAGGAATTTTGATTAGGGTTTTGTTCTCTCTGTAGATCACTTTGTGTAGTACTGACATCTTGAGTATATTAAGTCTTCCAATCCATGAGCACAGAATGTCTTTCCATCTATTTAGGCCTTCTTTAGTATCTTTCAGCTGTATTTTATAATTTCACTGTAGAAGCCTTTTACATCTCGGGGTACATTTATTCCTATATATTTTATTCTCTTAGATGTTATTGTAAATGGAGTTGTTTTCACTCCATAAATATTTATTTTAGAATAAAAGTTCCATAAATTTTATTATCCGACTTGTATATGCTAAGGATGCATCTTAAGCCATTCAGCTTGTGAGGAGCAAGGACCTAGGCGAGGCCAGGGGCTACTTTCTGGGACCTGCCCCTCAACTGTCTTAGTCAAGGTAACAAGTACATTTCAGACAAAACCTTGGTACATCAATATTTATTGTGAAATGTCTATGTATTAAATACATGCAGCATGAAAAATACTGTGTGACAATAAATACAGTAGGAAAAACCTAAGAATGGAGTCAGAAGAAAGCATATCTTACAGTGTTTCCCAGGTCTAAAATTCTTTGGCCGTGCCGTTGTGTAAAAGAACTTTCAAAGTGAATAGGAAAAAGAAACAGTATTTTTTGAAAGTACATTCAGAAGAAGAAACGAATGTGGTCCAAAGTGTATCTAAATGTGTAAGAGCACTATTCCCAATTCGAGGATACTGTATTTTAAGCAGTGCCAAGTGATTAAGAGCCTGACTACTAACCCAAATTTGGCAGTTCAAATCCATTGTCCACTCCTTGGAAACCCTATGGGTCAGTTCTACTCTGTCCTATAGGATTGCTGTAACTCGGAATGGACTACATGGCAAAGGGTATGCTTAGGTAAGGAGGCCTGATGGTGCAAGGTTAAGCGCTGGGCTGCTAACCAAATACCCAGCAACTGAGGCTCTGGCTTTAGAGAAGAAAGAGCAGGGAATCTGCTCCCATAAAGATTACAGCCTAGGAAACCCCAATCGGCAGTTCTACTCTGCCCTACAGGGTCTCTGTGAGGGGGGATCGACTCCATGGCACAAAACAGCAATGACCACAATTTTTACAAATCATGAGTGGTGGCTTCAAACATGCTCCTTTGGCGGAAGGGCTAACGTGGAGCTTCCGGGTGAGGAGGTGTAGCCTGCTTTCCAAGAAGCCTCAGAATGAGCCCCAGATGCTCTGTATTCTGCTCCTGCACTGCTCTCCATAAACCAATTGCCTTACAGTCGATAGCAACTCATAGCGACCCTATAGGACAGGGTAGAACGACCCCACAGGGTTTCCAAGTAATGGCTGGTGGATTCAAACTGGTGACCTTTTGGTTAGCAGGCCTAGCACTTAGCTAATGCACCAGCAGGACTCAGGTGATCCCATTCCCGCCTTGCTTTAGGAGGTCACACATGCGCACCCTCTCCTGGGACAGGAACTTCTGAACTCTAAAGGCCTCAGGCAACAGTTGCGGAAGGTCCTCTTCAGGGAGACATGCAGGCATGAGCAGGGAATGGCAGGATCCCTAAGGGTAGGTCTAGTGGCTGGGCTGGGCTGTCGAGGGCAAGACCTCAGACCCTGCAGACAACAGCGTACTGCTCTTCCACTTTCTCCTGTCAATTCTCTTACCAACAAAGGTAAAGGCTACTCAAACTCATCCTTAGTAATTTTGCTACTATGCTTTACTCCCATATACGGGCTCTGTTAGAAATGTGTTTATATGAATTCACAGTTTGGAGGTTGTGTATATGTTGAATGGGTTCTCGGGAAGTTTGTATTTGTATTAAGTGTGTGGATTGGTGGTGTCTACATGAATATTTGGGGTTCAATATGAGTGTGTTTTTGTGGGAGTGTGCAGGACATGAGATATAAGCATGTGCACTCGAAGACTTGGAGGTGAGCTGTTTACAAATTGTGGCTCAGGGGAACACTTTAGGTCTGGCTCTTCTGCCATGAATTTTGGGTCTTTGCGTGTACATAATAGCAGGTTTGGAATGGGTTTCTCTGCTTTCCTTTGGGGCATTTGAGGGAGTGTACCTGTGTATATTAGTTTGGGTGTAGGACCAGTTCTTTTTCTATATTTGGGGAATGAGGGAGAGTCACTGGTGTGTACTCAGGGTATGTCGTATGGTTGTGTTGCTTTGGGTGCTTTTCTGGAGTTGCACATGCATCCTTCCATGTTTATTCTGGGGTTTCTATGATTCTGTATTCTGGAAAATTGGGGATTGATTTCTGTTTGAGTATTTTGAATTGTTGGATTATGTATAGGCAGGCATTGTGAGGTTACATTAGTACTGGAAGATACAGGGTCATATTTTAGCATAGGTTTAGTATCCTGGATACTTTAGGCTATAATTGGGGTATGAGGACAGCTGTATATGTAATGAGTTTGTGTGTTTCATGAAGGGGCATGGCAGTTTAGATGACTATTTTCTAGGGCTATGTGTAATATTTTTCAGTAGGGAGTATGGTATTTTCTGGGAAACGAGGATGGGTGTATATGACGAAAAGTTGGGGTTCTGTATTTGCACAGAGAGTGGGGAATTGTATTTACATATACTAGAGGCATGTTGATATGGTTATGTGTGAGATTTTGAGAAACGTGGGATATGGGACCTGGAATGGGGTTTCAGTGTATTTCTATAGGATGTGTAAGAGCTATTTCATTGTGCGTGGGGAGTATATACTGGTGTGTGTAAGTCATGAGTGGATGCGTGAATTATTCTTGGAGTATTCTACCTGTATTTCTTTGGAGAATGTTAGGGTATGTCTATGTGTGTTTGGGCATATGTGGATGTTGGGAAAGTGAGGCTATGTTCTAGAGATGTGCTATAGTGTTTTGGGTCATGTGTACTTTGAGGAATTGGAGATATTTGTGTCTGTGTGTGTGCATATGTGTGGCGTCTGGTATTTGTGCACACCTGGGCATGTAGGGGTGTAGGTTGTGTGTGTATGATAGCTAGAGTGCTAGGATTGGCGGTGTTTTAGAGTTTTATCTGCATCTCTGAATGTGTGGGGCGTGCACCCATGGTTGAGTTTTGGGTGAGTGTATGTGGGTTTTGTCTGTATGAAAGCAGTCAGAGTTCCTCTTTGTGCCTATTCTGGTCTAATTCTTGCAGAATTTGGTGGTATCATTTGTATGTGCATTTTCTGTGTTTGTGTGGTGTATTTATATATATTTATAATATAGATTGTATGTGGCTGTGTTTGTATTTGGTTTCACTGGTTTTCTAGGGTGTTTATTCTGGAGGATGTAGGAGGTTAAGTATGTATATTTGGAAACTGAGAGGGTTTATATAAATTGTGCATGCATTTTGGGAATTGTGTATTATATGTGTTTTAGAGATGTGGAATTTTGTGTCGGTCTGTATTAGGGTGGCATTTTGACCTTGGTGGTGATAGATAGTTTGACTGTGTGTACAGTGGTCACTGAGTATATATGGGTACTCTTGGTTGTACAAGTGCCTGTTCAGCAAGTGTGGAGAGCACATATATAGTTGTAGGAATGGCTGTGAATATTCACCATAGATTTTCAGTAAAACTCTAGGCAGTAAAAGGTGGTATGTATTTCTTTTTATATATATATTCAGGGTATGGGTAGTATTTGTATGTGTTTGTTCAGGAGTTGTGAGTTGTGTGTTCTGAAAGTATATAGCGATATTTGGTTTACATATTAGGGGTGGGAGTTAAGGGTTCTTCTCATGGTGCAGGTGGAGTGTGTACATACTCATAAGAAAGTGGATCAGTTATGCTGGAATCAGTTCCTGTTAACTTGGGATAGTAGATGGAGCATATATGTGCCCAATTGTGGACAAATGACATCAGGCTGGCACCTTGAAATGGGCCGTGGTGGGATTATTTGTATCAGGTAAATTGCCATCCTTTACAAATCAAGGCTTGCAGCATTCCCAGTGGAGAGTGAATTGATAAATATTTACAACACTTGTCAGTGTGTGTGTGTCTGTGTATGTGCCTATGTGTCATTAGAATGCAAGAACACTTAGACATCATTGGGGTACTTTATCAGAGATTGTGAGTGGGGCATTTGGGGGATGTAGGCCCTTCCATGTGTTCCTGGAAAAAAGGTGTAGCAATATTGTATCCTTTCATCGTAATTTTTCAATCTCTATGTTTAACAAATAATCTGACAAGCCAGAGTATATGAAGAAGAATGGGATATCAGGATTGCAGGAGTGTCATTTACAACCTGGGATATGAAGACGACACAAACTCGCATGCTGAAAATGAAGAAAACTTTAAGAACTACCTGATGAAGTTCAAAGATCACAGCTTCAATGTGAATCACACCTGTACATAAAGAAAATGAAAATTGTCACGCTGGACTAACAAAGGAAATAGAGACATATTTGAAGTTGTCAAGGATTTCACGACCCTTTAATCAACATTCAGTAACCAAGGAAGCAGCAATCAGGACATCAAAGGACGTGTTGTGTTGGGCAGATCTGCTGCAAAAGACTCCCTTAAAGTTGTAAAAATGAAAGAGGTCACTTTAGTAAGAAAGGTGCACCTGTGGCAAGCCTGGCTTGGGAGTCCCACCAAAAGGCTGCCCCTCAGAGCTGGGGAGCCTTTCTAGAGTCAGAGAGCACCAGTAACCAAGAGGTAGGAAAATGTAATGTTAGTACCTGGGCCTGGGAAGAGAGGGCCCCAAGAACCCTGAGTTGAGGGGACCTCAGTTGGCTGAAAAACAGCCAGATACAGACCCTCACAGCCAGAATTTCTCCAACCGTGGCTGTGGGCAGTGTGAACCTTCTGATGTGCTCCTGTGCTGGGAGACCTGAGATCCAGGTGAAGGTCTCAGTGAAATCTGAGCAGGTATGTGGGGCTGGGCCTCACTCTGGTGGCTCAGGGGAACTGACAGGTAAGGGACATGAGGAACTGGGTGTGTGTTCCTTGAACAATCTGGAAGAATATGCCAGATCCCTCTTGTAGTAGGGCTTCCCAGCCACACCCCTTGTCTCTTCTGTCACAGGAGGCCTTAGTACCCCAAGAAGAGAATGTATTCACTTTCTGTGGTGTGTCTCATCTCTTGGTGCTGATCTCCACTTTCTCTGGTAGGCTTGGTGCCAGTTCAGTGGGAGTGGAAGAAGTAAAGCAAGGGTTAGGGTCAGATAAGTGACAAGGGAGGGCAGGGGGAAGCACTGGCCCCGAGAGAGGGTGGGGAGGGTGGATCTAGAGAGCATGGGGAAGCCCACCCGTGAATAGAAATGACTCTTACTTTCCTGACTCCTTTCTTTTCTGAAGCCATTAGGATGCTGCTGGCACTGGGAAGCTCATGTTAGCGTTCTGTTTTTCTGATAGGGTGACCTGACCTTCTTTATTTTCCCCCATGATTATTTTTTTAATGTGCAGCTACAAACACACCATAGGGTATCAGGTGACCATTATGGACCCCAGTTGACTCCACACAGACCTCCTACCTCACTTGTACCCACCCAAGGATTGCTGCACCTTATGTTGAGTCTCCTTCCTTTTAGTGGATTCTACTGCCCAAAAATATACTGCCACCTCTTTCTGGAATGATCCAGTAACTGCTTCTCTGTAGTACAGATGGATTACTTGTAGCCTAACCAGCCTGCTGTGTGTGTTATTTCCAACATGACGACTCCGTTTTATAGTTTTTATGTGCTCTTTTGTTGGCAGAATGGTGGTTGGCTTGCCTTTATATAGTAAAATATCACCTAGTTTAAATACAATATTTCGTAGGTTCCTTTTCATTTGGTTAGGAATATTCATTTTGTTGCTGTTATTTTGTTTTTAACAATTACTCCCCATGCTTTTTTGCCTCCAACCGTCCTAGCCTTTAATCTACAGTGTATTTTGCTTACTGTAGATTTTCATACAAGTGGGATCATGCAGTAATTGTTCTTGGGATTTCAGTTATTTCACTCAGAAGAATCTATTCAAGGTCCATCAATTTATTACAAATAATAGAACATCGTCGCTCTTTATGGCTGCAACATATCACACGTATCTTTATGTCACATATTGCATATTCAATATCTTTTGATAGACACTTGGATTGTTTCCACCTTTGTTTTTTATTGTACTTTAGATGAAGGTTTACAGAACAATCTAGCTTCTCATTAAACAGCTAATACATATATTGTTTTATGACATTGGTTACCAACACCACAACATGTCAACACTGTCCCATCTCAAGCTTGGGATCCCTATTGCTGCCTTTCCTGCTGCCTCCTGCCTTCCAGTCCTTGCCCGTTGGCTGTTGAGCCCCTTTAGTCTCATTTTGTTTCGTGGGCCTGTCTAATCTTTGGGTGAAGGTTGAACCTCAGGAGTGACTTCTTTACTGAGCTAAACGGGTGCCTGGGGGCCATACACTCGGGGTTTCTGCAATCTGCGAGGCCAGTAAGTCTGGTATTTTTTGTGAGTTAGAATATTTTTCTACATTTTTCTTCAGGAGTGTCCAAAACTCTCTATTGTGATCCCTATCAGAGCAGCCAGTGGTGGTAGCCAGGCACCAAGTAGTTTTACTGCACTAAGTCTGGTGGAGGCCATGGTAGATGTGGTCCATTAGTTCTTTGGACTAATCTTTCCCTTGTATTTTTAGTTTTCTTCATTCTTCCTTGCTCCTGAAAGGGTGAGACGAATGGAGTATCTTGATGATGACTCACAGACTTTTTTTCCAATCTTTTTTTTTTTAATTTCTATTGTGCTTTAAGTGAAAGTTTACAAATCAAGTCAGTCTCTCATACAAAAACTTATATACACCTTGCTACATACTGCCAATTTTTCTCCCCCTAATGAGACAGCGTGTTCCCTCCATCCACTCTCTCTTTTTGTGTCCATTTCTCCAGCTTCTAACCCTCTCCACCCTCTCCTCTCCCCTCCAGGCAGGAGATGCCAACATAGTCTCCGATGTCCACCAGATCCAAGAAGCTCACTCCTGTCCAGCATCCCTCTCCAACCCATTGTCCAGTGCAATCCCTGTCTGAAGAGTTGGCTTTGGGAATGGTTCCTGTCCTGGGCCAAGAGAAGATCTGGGGGCCATGACCACTGGGGTCCTTTTAGTCTCAGTCAGACTGTTGCGTCTGGTCTTTTTATGAGAATTTGGGGTCTGCATCCCACTGGAAGAAAAAAAGGGACAACGTTAAGACCCCTAATACATGGCATAAACAGTATACAAAACATTACTAAAAATGCAGATGAAAAACTAGATAACTGGGAGCTCCTAAAAATCAAACACCTATGCTCATTCAAAGACATCATCAAAAGAGTAAAAAGATTACCTACAGACTGGGAAAAAGTTGTTAGCTATGAAATTTCTGATCAGTGCCTGATCTCTAAAATCTACTTGATACTGCAGAAACTCAACTACAGAAAGACAAATAACCTAATTTAAAAAATGGGTAAAAGGTATGAACAGAAACTTCACTAAAGAAGGGTAACTAACAGATACATGAGGAAACGCTCAAGATCATTAGTCACTAGAGAAATGCAAATCAAAACTACAATGAGATTTCATCTCACTCCAACAATAGTGGTTTAATCCAAAAGACACAAAACAGTAAATGTTGGAGAGGCTGTGGAGATATTGGAACACTTATACACTTCTGGTGGGAAAGTAAAATGGTTCAACTACTTTGGAAATTGATTTGGCACTTCCTTAAAAACGCTAGAAATAGAAATACCATATGATCCAGCAATCCCACTTCTTGGAATATATCCTAGAGAAATAAGAGCCTTTACGTGAACAGATATATGCATACCCATGTTCACTGAAACTCTGTTTACAATAGCAAACAGATGGAAGCAACTAAGGTACCCATCAACAGATGAATGGATGAATAAATTATGGCATAGTCACGCAATGGGACATTATGCATTGATAATGAACAGTGATGAATCTGTGAAACATTTCATAACATGGACAAATCTGGAAGGCATTATGCTGAGTGAAATTAGCCCTGACTAGTAGACTTGACTCATTGGGTAGGGTATGGTAGGGTAGGATAGGGTAGGGTAGGTGTAGCACATGCTAGGGTAGCATATGGTGGGGTAGCATAGGGTGGAATACAGAGAATAGAATAGAAAAGAAAAGACTAGATTAGGGCAGGGTAGGGTAGGGTAGCAAAGGGTGGAACAGAGAGATTAGAAAAATAGAATAGAATCTAGTCGAATCAAGTCGAATCGCGCCAAATGGCATCAAATTGGGTAAAATTGCATTGATTCATGCCAATTCGTGCTGAAAATCAGGGCAGGGCAGAGCAGGAGAGGGGAGCGGAGGGGACGGGACGGCAGGGCACGGCATGGCAGGGAACAGCACAGCACGGCAAGGCAGAATAGAAATAGAACAGAATAGAAATCATGCAATAGAATAGAGAAGAGTAGACTACAGTACAATAGAGTAGACTAGAGTATAATAGAGCCGAAATGAGAGGAATTGCATCGAATCGATTAGAGTAAATTAGAGTGGTGTAGGTTAAGGTAGAGCAGAATAGAGTAGCATAGCATACAATGGTGTGGAATGAATAGAATGGAGTAGAATGGAGTCAAGTAGAGACGAATAGAGTAGAAAAGAGTCGAATAGAGCAGAATAGGCCCAAATAAGGCCGAATCGAGCAGAATCGAAGCGATTCAAGCCAAAACGAGCTGAATGGAGCCTAATTGAGCCGAATAGAGCCAAACCGATCCAAATCGAGCCGATTCAAGCTTAATCGCGTCGAATCGCTTTAAAAGCATCAAATCCAATAGAAATGTATAGATTAGAGAAGGGGAGGGGAGGGTAGAATAGAGTAGAATAAAAGAGATTAGAACAGAATAGAAGGAATAGAATAGAGTGGAAAAGAGTAGGGTCGAATACAGTCGAATAGAGCCAAATAGGCCGAATAGAGACGAATAGAGCTGAATACAGCTGAAAAGAGCCGCATAGTGCTGAATCGCAACTAATCGAGCTGAATCAAGCAGAATCGCACCGTCGCCGAATACCATCGAATCACATCGTTTTGCGTCAAACCAGGCCGAATCGCTTCATATCGCGTCGAATGTTGTTGAATCACAGCGAATCGCATCATATCACGTCAAGTAACTTTGAATTGCGTCAAATCTCATAGAATTTTGCTGAATCATATCGAATTGCATAGAATCTGGTCAAATCTCTTCGAATCCCTTTGAATGCCTTCGGATCTCTTGGAATCCCGTCAAATTCTGTCAAATCACATTGAACTGAATCGAATTGAGTCAAATAGATGAAAGTAGGGTAGGTTTGGGTGAGGTGCAGTAGGGTTGGATAGGGTAGAATAGAATAGAGTACAACAGAATAGGACAGAACAGAACAGAATAGAAAGAATACAACAGAATAGAATACAGTAGAGTAGAATAGAGTCAAATAGTGCAGAACATAGCCGAATTGAGCCGAATGGAGACAAAACGAGACGAATCACATTGAATCGCTTCAAATCGGGCCAAATCAAATGGAATCAATTAGAATAGATTATGATAGGGAAAGGTAGGATAGAATAGAGGAGAATAGTGTGGAATGGAATAGAATGGAGTCGAATAGAAACGGATAGAGATGAATAGAGTAGGAAAGAGTTGAATAGGCAGCATAGGGCCAAATAAGGCCTAATAGAGCAGAATCCAGCAGAATCGATGCAGTTCGAGCCAAATATAGCCGAATGGAGTGAAATGGAGCCAAATCGAGCCGATTTGAAGCGAATCGAGCTGATTCAAGTCTAATCGCGTCGAATCGCATGGAAATGCGTCGCATCGAATTGAATCAAATAGATTAGAGAAGGGTGGGGGGCGGGGAGGGTAGAATAGAATAGAACAGTACAGAATAGAAAAATAGAATATAGTACAGTAGGGTAGAGCAGAGAAGAGTAGAGTAGAATTGAGTCGAAAAGAGTCAAATAGTGCAGGATATAGCTGAATAGAGCCAATTCTAGCCGAATTGAGCCTAATGGAAACAAAACGAGACGAATCGCATTGAATTGCTTCGAATCGCGTCGAATCGAATCCATTAGCATCGATTAGAGTAGGATAGGGTAGAACAGAATAGAGTAGAAAGGAGTAAAATGGAGTCAAATGCAGTTGAATAGAGAAATATAGAGTAGAAAAGAGCCGAATCAAGCTGAATGGGGCTGACTGAGGCTGAACTGAGCTGAATCGAGTCAAAAAGAGCTGAATTAAAGCAATTTGAGCCAAATCAAGCTGAATCTTAACTAATAGCCTCGCCTTAACTAGTAGTCTTAACTAGTACTCTTGCCTTAACTAGTACCCTTGCCTTAACTAGTAGTCAACTAGAAATTTTGCCTTAACTAGTACCCTGACCTTAACTAATAGCCTGAACTAGTACCCTTGCCTTAAGTTGTACCCTTGGCCGAACTAGTACCCTTAATTAGTACCCTTATTTAGTACCCCTAAATAGTAGGGTATGATACGGTGAGGTAGCATAGTGTAGGGCAGCATACGGTGGAACAGACAAAAAAGAATAAAATAGAATGGTATAGGTCAGGGGAGGTTAATTTAATGTAGGGTATGGTAGAGTAGCATAGGGTGGAATAGAGAAAATAGAAAACGAGAATAGAATACAACAGAATAGAAAAGGTAGAGTAGCATAGGGTGGAATAGAGAAAATAGAAAACGAGAATAGAATACAACAGAATAGAAAAGAACAGACTCAATATGACAGGGTAGGGTTGGGTAGGGTTCTGTAGAATAGAATAGTGTAGAATGGTGTAGAATGGAGTCTAATGGAGTCGAACAGAGATGAATAGAGTAGAAAAGAGTTGAATAGAGCTGAATAGCGCCGAATAGGGCCAAATAGGGCCAAATCAAGCCGAATGGAGACGAATTGGGCCGAATCAAGTCGATTCGACCACATTCGAGCTGAATGGAGCTGAAACGAGCCAAATAGAGACAAACAAAATGAGCTGAGCTAAATCGAGCCAAATCACACCTAATCGCATCCTACTGCATCAAATCTCTTCGAATTCCATCAAATTCTACCAAAACCCATCAAATCTCGTGGAATCTCACTGAATCCCGTCGAACTGTGTCAAATCAGGTCGAATTGAATGGAATCAAATTAAATTGAACCCATTGGAATAGTATAGGTTAGGCTGGGATTCGGTAGGGTAAGGCACAGAAGAATAGAATAGAGTAGCATAGAGTAGAAGAGAAGAGAATACAAGGAGTAGAATGGAGTAGAGTTGAGTAGAGTAGAATAGTCAGAGTCGAGTAGTGCAGAATATAGATGAATAGATGCAATTTGAGCTGAATCGAGTTGAATGGAGAGGAAACGGGACAAATCACAATGAATTGAATCAATTAGAACAGATTAGGGTAGGGTAGAACAGAATAGGATACAATAGAATAGTGTAGAATGGAGTCGAACAGAGTAGAATGGTGTGAAGTGGAGTTGAATGGAACCAAATAGAAACGAATAAAGTAGAAAAGAGTTGAATAGAGCCAAACAGGGTTGAATAAGGTTCGATCGAGCCTAATTACGCTGAATGGAGCAGAATCGAGCCGAATTGACCCGATTCAAGCCAAATAGAGCTAAATCAAGCCGATTCAAGCCTAATCACATGGAATCGTGTCGAAATGCATTGAATCGAATCGAATAGAGTAGAGGAGGGTAGGGTAGGAGAGGTTAGAATAGAACAGAACACAATAGAAAATAGAATTAAGTAGAGTCGAGTACAGTAGATTAGACTCAAATCGAGTTGAATAGAGCTGAAAAGAGCTGAATACAGCCGAATTGACCAAATTCGAGATGAATCGAGACGAATCATGTCGAATCGCGTGGAAATGTGTCGAATCGAATCAAATAGATTAGTGTAGGGCAGGTAAGGTTAGGGTAGGGTAGAATAGAATAGAGTAGACTAGAACAGAACAGAAAGAATAGAGTACACTAGAGTGAAATAGAGTCAAATACTGCCGAAAAGAGCCAAATAGAGAGGAAAAGAGCTGAGTAGAACCGAATCGAGGCTAATGGAGTGGAAAGGAGCTGAATCGAGCCGATATGACCCGAATCAGGCCAAATCGTGTTCAAGTGTGTCCAATAGAATTGAACAGATTAGGGTAAGTTAGGGTAGGGTAGGGTAGAATAGAATGCAGTAGAAGAGAACAGGATAGAACAGAACCGAACCGAAAGAATAGAACACGGTCAAGTAGAGTATAGACGAGTAGAGTAGAATAGAGTCGAATATTGCCGAATAGAGACAAATACAGCCAAATAGAGCCAAAAAGAGCCGAAGCGATAGAAATCAAGACGAATGGCACCGAGTACCGCGGAATCGTGCCGTATCGCGTCGAATTGCGTTGAATCCCATCGATGCAACTCAGATCAAATCCAATCGATTGGAATAGACTAGAATAGGGTAGAGTACAATACAATGCAATAGGGAACAGTAGAGTAGCATGGAGTAGAATGGAGTTGAATGGAGTCGAAAAGAGATAATAGAGTTGAGTCTAATAGAACTGAATAGAGCCTATTAGAGCCGAATAGAACTGACTAGAGTCGAATGGAGCCGATTAGAGATGAATCGAAACTTTTTGAGCCAAAGGGGAGTGAATGGAGTGCAATGGAGCTGATATGAGCTAAATCGCATCAAAATGCATGGAATGGAATCCAACAGAATAGATTAGAGTAGGGTAGGATAGAATAGAGTAGAACAGAATTGATCACAGTAGAAGAGAATAGAAAGAATACAATAGAATAGAGTAGAAAATGGTAGAGCAGAGCAGAATAGTGTAGAGTAGAATAGAGTAGAACAGAGTTGAATCGAGCCAAATGGAGACGAAACGAGACAAATCGCGTCGAATCCCATTGAATCAATTACAGTAAATTAGAGTAGGGTAGAGTAGAATAGTGTAGAATTGAGTAGAATGGTGTGCAATGGAATCGAATGGAGTCAAATAGAGTAGAAAAGAGCAGAATAGAGCCGAATAGTGCCAAAAAGCCCGAAGAGGGCCAAATCTAGCTGAATTGAACCAAATCGAGCCGAATCCAGTGAATTGAGCTTAATGGAGCCGAATCGAGCCTAAGGAACCGAATTGACACTATTCAAGGCAAATGGAGTCGAATGGACACGAATCGTACCGATTCGACCTGAATCGAACCAAAATTCGTTGAATTGAATAGATTAGAGGAGTGGAGGTTCAGGTATGGTAGGGTAGGATAGAATAGAGTAGAGTAGAATAGCGTAGAACAGAATAGAATAGTAAAGAACAATACAGAAAGAATACAGAAAAGCATACTAGAAAAGAGTAGAGTAGAGGAGAATAGAGTAGAGTAGAATAGATTCGAACAGAGTCAAATAGAGCAAAATCGAGCCAAATCGCGTCGAAATGGGTTCAATCAAATCCTATCAAGTGGATTAGAATTGATTAGAGTTGGGTAGCATAGGGTAGGGTAGAATAGAACAGAACAGAATAGAAAAAATACAATAGCATAGAGAAGAGTAGACTAGAGTACAACAGAGTAGACTGGAGTATAATAGAGTCGAATAGAGCTGAATAGAGCCGAATGGAGATGAAATGAGAGCCGAATGGAGACGAAATGAGAGGAATCGCGTCAAATCGATTAGAGTAAATTAGAGCGGTGTAGGGTAGGGTAGAGCAGAAGAGAGTAGAATAGAATGGTGTGGAATGAATAGAATGGAGTCAAATAGAGATGAAAAGGGTAGAAAAGAGTCGAATAGAGCAGAACAGGGCCGAATAAGGTGGAATTGAGTAGAACTGAAGTGATTCAAGCCAAAACGAGCTGAATGGAGCCTAATTGAACCGAATAGAGTCAAATTGATCAGAATCGAGCCGACTCAAGCTTAATCACATCGAATCGCACTAAATGTGTCAAATCCAATCCAAACGTATAGATTAGAGGAGGGTAGAATTGAGTAGAGTAGAATAGAAGAGATTAGAACAGAATAGAGTGGAAAAAAGTAGGGTCAAATAGAGTCGAATAGAGCAGAATAGAGAAAATAGAGATGAATAGAGCTGAATGGAGCAGCATACAGTCGAAAAATGGCACCTAATCAAGCTGAATCAAGGAGACTCTCACTGACCATCCCCAAATAGAGTCGAATCATGTCGAATCACACCGAATCACCTCGTTTTGCATCAAACCAGGTCGAATCGCTTCGTATCGCGTCAAAATGTGTTGAACGTCGTCGAATCATGGCGAATTGCATCATATCACGTCGAATAACTTCAAATTACATCAAATCTCATAGAAGTCTGCTAAATCACGTCGAATCACATGGAATCTCGTCAAATCTCTTTGAATCCCTTCGAATGCCTTCGGACCTCGTCGAATCCTGTCAAATCTCATTGAACTGAATCGAATTGAATCAAATAGATTAAAGTAGGGTAGGCTTGGGTGGGGTGCAGTAGGGTTGGGTAAGGTAGAATAGAATAGAGTAGAACAGAATAGGAGAGAACAGAACAGAATAGAAAGAATACAACAGAATAGTGTAGAGTAGAATAGAGTTAAATAGTGCAGAACATAGGCGAATGGAGACAAAACGAGACGAATTGCGTTGAATTACTTCTAATCAGGTCAAATCAAATCGAATCAATTAGAATAGATTAGGGTAGGGAAGGGTAGAATAAAATAGAGGAGAATAGTGTAGAATGGTGTGGAAAGGAATAGAATGGAGTCGAAAAGAGACGGATAGAGATGAATAGAGTAGAAAAGAGTCAAATAGAGCAGAATAGGGCCGAATAGGGCCAAAGAAGGCCTAACCCAGCAGAATTGATGCAATTCGAGCCAAATCAAGCCGAATGGAGTGAAATGGAGCCAAATCGAGCCGATTCGAAGCGAATCGAGCTGATTCAAGCCTAATCGCGTCGAATCGCATGGAAATGCGTCGAATCGAATCAAATAGATTAGAGAAGGGTAGGGGTTGGGCGGGGAGGGTAGACTAGAATAGAACAGGACAGAATAGAAGGAATAGAATATAGTACAGTAGGGTAGAGCAGAGAGCGGTAAAGTAGAAATGAGTCGAATAGAGTCAAACAGTGCAGGATATAGCTGAATAGAGCCAATTCTAGCCAAATAGAGCCAAATGGAAACGAAACAAGACGAATCGAGTCGAATTGCTTTGAATCGCGTCGAATCAAATCCATTAGAATCGATTAGAGTTGGGTAGGGTAGAACAGAATAGAGTAAAATGCAGTAGAATGGAGTCAAATGGAGTTGAATAGAGAAAAATAGAGTAGAAAAAAGTCGAATCGAGCCAATAGGGCCTAATAAGGCTGAATTGAGCCGAATCGAGTCGAAACAAGCTGAATCGAAGATATTCGATCCAAATCAAGCTGAATCGAGCTGATGGTGCCGAATCGAGCCGAATCGAGCCGATTCAAGTGTAATCGCGTCCAATCGCATCGAAATGCTTTGAATAGAATCAAAGCGAATAGATTAGAACAGGTTAGGGTAGGGTAGTTTATGATAGGGTAGACTAGAGTAGATGAAACTAGACTAGACAAGAGAAGGCTAGAGTAGTAGCCTAGACTAGTAAGCTGGACTAGTCAGCTAGACCAGTGGCATGGATCAGTAGCCTAGACAACTAACCTTGACAAGTGCCTTAAATTAGTAATCTGAACTAGAACCCTTGCCTTAACTAGTAGTCTTAGCTAGTACCCTTGCATTAACTAGTACCCTTGCCTTGATTAGTACCCTGAGCTAGTATCTTGCCTTAACTAGTAGACTTAATTAGTACCCTTGCCTTAACTAGTAGTCTTAAGTAGTACCCTTGAGTTACTAGTACACTTAACTAGTACCCTTGCCTTAACTAGTAGTCTTAACAAGTGACCTTGCCTTACTAGTGCACTTAATTATTACCCTTGCCTTACCTAGTATCCTTAACTAGTACCCTGGTCTTATCTAGTACCCTTGCATTAACTAGTAGTCTCAACTACTACCCTTGCCTTAACTAGTAGCCTTAACTAGTTTCCTTGCCTTAACTAGTACCCTTATTGAGTACCCTGGCCTGAACTAGTAACATGAATTAATACTCTTGCCTTAAGTAGTACCCTTTTACTTGAACTAGTAACCTTAATTGGTACCCTTATTGAGTACCCCAAGTAGTAGGGTACGGTATAGTGGGGTAGCATAGGGTAGGGTAGCATACGGTAGAACAGAGAATATAGAATAGAACAGCATAGGTCAGGGTAGGTTAGTTTAGTGTGAGGTATGGTAGAGTAGCATAGGATGGAATTGAGAAAATAGAAAATGAGAATAGAATACAACAGAATAAAAAAGAACAGAGTAGATTAGGATAGGGTAGGGTGGGGTTGGGTTCTATAGAATAGAATGGAGTAGAATGGTGTGGAATGAAGTCTAATGGAGTCGAACAGAGATGAATTGCTTAGAAGAGTTGAACAGAGGCGAATAGTGCCGGTTAGGGCCAAATAGGGCTGAATCGAGCTGAATAGAGCTGAATCGAGCCAATTCGAGTCAAATCGACCAGATTCTAGCTGAATGGAGCTGAAACGAGCCAAATAGAGACAAACAAAATGAGCCGAGCTAAATCGAGCCAAATCGCACCTAATCGCATCCTATTGGATTGAATCACGTCGAATTCCATCAAATCCCACCAAAACGCGTCGGATCTTGTGTTTTTCTCACCGAATCCCATCGAGTTGTGTCAAATCGGGTCGAATTGAATGGAATCAAATTAAATTGAACAGATTAGAGTAGTGAAGGTTATGCTGGGATTCGGTGGGGTAGGGCACAGAAGAATACGATTGAATAAATTAGAGTAGGGTAGGGTAGAACATAATAGAATAGTGTAGAATGGAGTCGAACAGAGTAGAATGGAGTGGAATGGAGCCAAACAGAGACGAATAAAGTAGAAAAGAGTTGAATAGAGCCGAACAGGGCCGAATAAGTTTGGATAGAGCCTAATTATGCTGAATGGAGCAGAATAGAGCCGAATTGACACGATTCAAGCCAAATAGAGCTAAGTCAAACCGATTCAAGCCTAATCACATGGAATCGCGTCAAAATGCATTGAATCGAATCAAATAGATTAGAGTAGAGGAGGGTAGGGTAGGAGAGGTTAGACTAGAACACAACAGAACACAATAGAAAGAATAGAATAGAATTAAGTAGAGTCGAGTACAGTAGAACAGAGTCAAATCGAGTCGAATAGAGCCAAACAGCTGAATACAGCCGAATTGACCAAATTCGAGGTGAATCGAGGTGAATCATGTTGAATCGAGTTGAATTGTGTCAGATTGAATCAAATAGATTAGTGTAGGGCAGGTAAGGTTAGGGTAGGGTAGGGTAGAATAGAATAGAGTAGAATAGAACAGAAAGAGTAGAGTAGACTAGAATCAAATACTGCTCAAAAGAGCTGAATAGAGTGGAAAAGGGCCGAGTAGAACCGAATCGAGTCTAATGGAGCAGAAAGGAGCTGAGTTGAGCCGATACAACCCGAATCAGTTCGGATCGTGTTCAAGCGTCTCCAATAGAATCGAACAGATTACAGTAGGGTCAGTTAGGGTAGGGTAGGATAGAATGCAGTAGAACAGAACAGGATAGAACAAAACAGAACTGAAAGAATAGAATAGAGTAGAGTAGAATAGAGTTGAATATTGCCGAATAGAGCCAAAAAGAGCTGAAGTGATAGAAATCAAGACGAATGGCTCTGAATACCATGGAATCGTGCCAAATCATGTCGAATTGCATTGAATCCCATCGTTGCAAGTCAAATCAAATCCAATAAATTAGAATAGACTAGAGTACAATACAATACAATAGAGAAGAATAGAGTAGGATGGAGTAGAATGGTGTAGAATGGAGTTGAATGGAGTCGGATGGAGTCAAAACAGATAATAGGGTTGACTAGAGTCTAATAGAACTGAACAGAGCTGAACAGAGCCTATTAGAGCCGAATAGAACTGACTAGAGCTGAATGTAGCCGATAGAGGCTGAATCGAACTGATCTGAGCCAAAGGGGAATGAATGGAGTGCAATGGAGCCGATTTGAGCCGAATCGCATCGAAATGTGAGGAATCAAATCCAGTAGAATAGATTAGAGTAGGGTAGGATACGATAGCGTAGAATAGAATTGAACACAGCACAAGTGAATAGAAAGAATAGAGTACAAAAGGGTAGAGCAGAGCAGAATAGTGTAGACTAGAGTAGAACAGAGTCAAATAGAGTTGAATTGAGCCAAAATGGAGACAAAATGAGACAAATTGCGTCAAATCCCATCAAATCAATTACAGTAAATTTGAGTAGGGTAGATTAGAATAGTGTAGAATGGAGTACAATGGTGTGCAATGGAATCGAATGGAGTCAAATAGAGTAGAAAAGAGCCGAAGAGAGTCAAATAGGGCCGAAGAGGGCCGAATCGAGCTGAATTGAGCCAAATCGAGCTGAATCCAGTGAATCAAGACTAATGGAGCCGAATCGAGCCTAATCAAGCTGAATCAACACTATTCGAGCCAAATGAAGCCGAATGGACACGAATGGAACTGATTCTACCCGAATCGCGTCAAAATTCGTCCAATCGAATTGAATAGATTAGAGTAGGGTAGGTTCAGGTAGGGTAGGGTAGGGTAGAATAGAGTAGAATAGAATAGCATGGAATAGAAGAGAACAGAACAATACAGATCAAATACAGAAAAGAGTAGGCTAGAGTAGAGTAGAGGGGAATAGAGTAGAGTAGAATAGATTCGAACAGAGCCAAATAAAGCCAAAGTGTGTCAAAATGAGTTGAATCAAATCCAATTAAATGGGTTAGAATAGATTAGAGTTGGGTAGCATAGGGTAGGGTAGAATAGAGTAGAAGAGAACAGAACGGAATAGAAACAATACAATAGCATAGAGAAGAGTAAACTAGAGTACAATAGAGTAGAGTGGAGTATAATAGAGCTGAATAGAGCCGAATGGAGACGAAATGAGAGGAATTGCGTCGAATCGATTAGAGTAAATTAGAGTAGTGTAGGGTAGGGTAGAGCAGAATAGTGTAGAATGGAATGGTGTGGAATGAATAGAATGGAGTCAAATAGAGACGAATAGAGTAGAAAAGAGTCGAATAGAGCAGAATAGGGCCAAATAAGGCCGAATCGAGCAGAATTGAAGCAATCAAGCCAGAACGAGCCGAATGGAGCCTAATTGAGCCAAATAGAGCCAAATTGATCCGAATCGAGCCGATTCAAGCTTAATTGCATCGAATCACGTTAAATACATCAAATTCAATCGAAACGAAAAATTAGAGAAGGGTAGGGTAGGGTAGAATAGAATAGAGTAGAGAAGAAGAGATTAGAACAGAATAGAAGGAATAGAGTGGAAAAGAGTGGGGTCAAATAGAGTCAAATAGAGCCAAATAGGCTGAATAGAGACAAATAGAGTTGCATGGAGCTGAATAGAGCCGAAAATAGCCGTACAGTGCCGAAACTCACCTAATCGAGCTGAATCAAGCAGAATCGCACCGTCACCGAATAGCGTCGTATCACATTGAATAACTTCGAATTGCATCAAATCTTATAGAATTCTACTGAATCACGTCGAATTGCATGGAATCTCTTCAAATCTCGTCAAATGCCTTTGGATCTCATCGAATACTGTCAAATCACCACAAACTGAATCAAATTGAATCAAATGGATTAAAGTAAGGTAGGTTTGGGTGGGGTGCAATAGGGTTGGGTAGGGTAGAATAGAATAGAGTAGAACAGAATAGGAGAGAACAGAACAGAATAGAAAGAATACAACAGAATAGAATAGATTCAAATAGTGCAGAACAGAGCCGAATGGAGACAAAGCAAGACGAATCGCATTGAATCACTTCGAATCGGGTGAAATCAAATCGAATCAATTAGAATAGATTAGGGTAGGGAAGGGTAGAATAGAATAGAGGCGAATAGTGTAGAATGGTGTGGAATGGAGTCGAATAAAGACGGATAGAGATGAATAGAGTAGAAAAGAGTTGAACAGAGCAGAATAGGGCTGAATAGGGCCAAAGAAGGCCTAATCGAGGAGAATCCAGCAGAATTGATGCAATTCGACCGAACTACAGCCGAATGGAGTGAAATGGAGCCAAATGGAACCGAATCGAGTTGATTTAAGCCTAATCGCGTGGAAATGCATCGAATTGAATCGAATCAAATAGATTAGAGAAGGGGTGGGGAGGGTAGACTAGAATAGAACAGGACAGAATAGAAGGGATAGAATATAGTACAGTAGGTAGAGCAGAGGAGAGTAGAGTGGGATTGAGCTGAAATAGAGTCAAATAGTGCAGGATATATCAGAATAGAGCCAATTCTAGCCAAATCAAGCCCAATGGAAACAAAACGAGATGAATCGCGTCGAATTGCTTGAAATCACGTTGAATCGAATCCATTAGAGTAGGGTAGGGTAGAACAGAATGGAGGAGAATGGAGTCAAATGGAATC
This sequence comes from Loxodonta africana, assembly GCF_030014295.1. Taxonomy (NCBI): domain Eukaryota; kingdom Metazoa; phylum Chordata; class Mammalia; order Proboscidea; family Elephantidae; genus Loxodonta; species Loxodonta africana. The sequence continues at coordinate 263,296 of NW_026975582.1, forward strand.
GAATAGAGACAGAGTAGAAAACAGTCGAGTCGAGCCTAATAGGGCCGATTGAAGCATAATCGCGTCCAATCGCATCGAAATGCTTTGAATCGAATCAAATCGAATAGATCAGAAGAGGTTAGGGTAGGATAGTTTAACATAGGCTAGACAAGGGTAGACGAAAGTAGACTACAGTAGAGTAGCCCAGAGAAGGCTAGAGTAGTAGCCTAGACTAGTAAGGTGGATTAGTCAGCAAGACTAGTGGCATAGAACAGTAGCCTAGACAACTAGCCTTGAATACAACCCTTGCCTTAACAAGTACCCTAAATTAGTATTCTGAACTAGTACTCTTGCCTTACCTAGTACCCTTGCCTTACTAGTACTTTTAACTAGTACCCTCGCCTTAACTAGTACCCTTAACTCGTAGCCTTAACTAGTAGCCTTGCCTTAACTGGTAGCCTTAATCAGCACCCTGGCCTTAACTAGTACCATTGCCTTAAATAGTAGCCTTAACTAGTAATCTTGCCTTAACTAGTAGCCTTAACTAGTACCCCTGCCTTAACTAGTAGTCTGAACTAGTACCCCTGCCTTAAGTAGTACCCTAGCCCAAACGAGTACCCTTAATTAGTACCTTTATTGAGTACCCTTAATTAGTACCTTTATTGAGTACCCCTAAGGAGTAGGGTATGGTACGGTGGGGTAGCACAGTGTAGGGTAGCATATGGTGGAACAGAGAAAATAGAATAAAATAGAGTAGAATAGCATAGGTCAGGGTAGGTTAGTTTAGTGTAGGGTATGGTAGAGTAGCATAGGATGGAATAGAGAAAATAAAAAAGGAGAATAGAATACAACAGAATAGAAAAGAACAGACTAGATTAGGATAGGGTAGGATGGGGTAGGGTTCTGTAGAATAGAATAGTGTAGAATGGAGTAGAATGGTGTGGAATGGAGTCTAATGAAGTCAAACAGATATGAATAGAGTAGAAAAGAGTTGAATAGAGCCAAATAGCACAGAATAGGGCCAAATAGGGCAGAATCAAGCTGAATCGAGCCGAATGGAGACAAACCGAGCCGAATCAAGGCGAATCAACCAGATTCGAGCTGAATGTAGCCTACTGGAGCTGAAACGAGCCAAATAGAGACAAACAAAATGAGCCGAGTTAAATCGAGCCAAATCGCACTTAATTGCATCCTATTGCATCGAATCTCGACGAATTCCATCAAATCCCACCAAAACCCGTTTAATCTCATAGAATCTCACCAAATCCTATCGAATTGTGTCAAATTGGGTCGAATTAAATAGAATTGAATTAAATTGAACAGATTAGAGTAGTGTAGGTTAGGTTAGGCTGGGATTCGGTAGCGTAGTGCACAGAAGAATAGAATAGAGGAGCATAGGGTAGAACAGAAGAGAATACAGAGTAGAATAGAGTAAAGTTGAATACAGTAGAATAGTCAGAGTCAAGTAGTGCAGAATATAGGTGAATAGATCCAATTTGAGCTGAATCAAGGCTAATGGAGTGGAAACGAGACAAATCGTGATGCATTGAATCGATTAGAATATATTAGATTACGGTAGGGTAAAACAGAAAAGGATAGAGTAGAATAGTGGAGAATGGAGTAGAACAGAGTAGAATGGTATAGAATGGAGTCAAATGGAGCCAAATAGAGAAGAATAAAGTAGAAAAGAGTTGAATAGAGCCGAACAGGGCCGAATAAGGTTGGATCGAGTCTAATTCTGCTGAATCGAGCAGAATCGAGCCGAATTGACCTGATTCAAGCCAAATAGAGCTAAATCAAGCTGACTGAAGCCTAATCACATGGAATCGCTTCAAAACGTATTGAATCGAATCGAATAGATTAGAGTAGGTGAGGGTAGGAGAGGTTAGAATACAACAGAACACAACAGAAAGAATAGAATAGAATTAAGTAGAGTCGAGTACAGTAGAATAGAGTCAAATAGAGTTGATTAGAGCTGAAAAGAGCCGAACAGAGCTGAGTACAGCCAAATCGATCAAATTCGAGGTGAACCCTGACGAATCATTTCGAATTGCGTTGAAATGTGTCGAATCGAACCAAATAGATTAGTGTAGGGCAAACTAGGTTAGGGTAGGGTAAGGCAGAATAGAATAGAGTAGAATAGAACAGAATAGAAAGAACAAAGTAGAGTAGACTACAGTCAAATAGAGTTGAATACTGCCGAATAGAGCGGAAAAGAGCTGAGTAGAGCCGAATTGAGTCTAATGGAGCGGAAAGGAGCTGAATCGAGCTGTTATGGCCGGAATCAGGTCGAATCGCGTTCAAGTGTGTCCAGTAGAATTGAACAGATTACAGTAGGGCAAGTTAAGGTAGGTTAGGGTAGAATAGAATGCAGTAGAACAGAACAGCATAGAACTGAACAGAACTGAAAGAATAGAATAAGGTTGAGTAGAGTATAGAAGAGTAGAGTGCAATAGACTCGAATATTGCCAAATAGAGCCAAATAGAGCCAAAATCAGACAAAGCAATAGAAATCCAGACGAATCGCTCTGAATCCCGTGGAATCGTGCCATATTGCATCAAATCCCATAGAATTGCATTGAATCCCGTTGATTCAAGTCAAATCAAATCCAATCGATTAGAATAGACTAGAGTAGGGTAGAGTACAATACAACAGAATAGAGAAGAATAGAGTAGGATGGAGTAGAATGGTGTAGAACGGACTTGAGTGGAGTTGAATCCAGTCAAAAAGAGATAACAGAGTTGAAGAGTCTAATACAGCCAAAAAGAGCTGAATAGAGTGTATTAGAGCCGAATAGAGCTGACTAGAGTGGAATGGAGCTGATTAGAGCTGAATTGAACCGATTTGAGCTGAAGGGGGATGAATGGAGTGCAATGGAGCCATTTTGAGCTGGATCCCATTGAAATGCGTGGAATCGAATCCAGTAGAATGGATTGGACTAGGGTAGGATAGAATAGAATTGAACACAGTAGAAGAGAATAGAAAGAATACAATAGAATAGAGTAGAAAAGGGTAGAGCAGAGCAGAATAGCATACAGTAGAATAGAACAGAGTCAAAAAGAGTTGAATCAAGCCAAATGGAGATGAAACGAGACAAATTGTGTAGAATCCCATCGAATCAATTACAGCAAATTAGAGTAGGGTAGAGTAAAATAGTGTAGAATGGAGTAGAATACTATCTCTCTATG